>NC_060279.1:31463854-31538898 GCF_021613505.1 Equus quagga | reverse complement strand
CTCCCCATGCCAGCAGCATCTCTGACTGCCCGTGGGACCTGTCCCCACGCAGCAGCTCTGACTGCCCATGGGTCCTGTCCCCATGCTATTCTATACTATTCTCTAAATAGAAGAGCACTACTGCCAGATCTTAAGAGTCAAAGAAATCTTTCTTTCAACTCCTCGGCTCACCGACCCTGCATCAATCCTTCCTGTAGTGGCCAGAAAGAATCAGTTCAAGAGCAGAAGGCTCATCCCAACTTTCGCCACCAATGCCTGGCCCTGGGGACGTTCCAAGAGGTTGTGCAGGAGGAGAGCGTTGTTTTCTTTTAAGCCCTAATCAGGTCAATGCAGACCTAGAGCCAAGTAGTAGGCTCTCAACCCAGTCACTTTGCCTCTGGCCCCTTGTTTCCTCACCTGTAAAATGAAGGGCTTGGGCTTAAACGGTTTCAAAGAAAACCCTGAGGGGTCCAGCCTAGCAGTGTGGTGGTTAAGTTTACATGTTCCACTTCGGTGGCCCGGGGTTTGCCTGTTGGGATCCCGGGTGTGGACCTACGCACCCCTTGTCAAGCCATGCTGTGGCAGGTGTCCCACTTATAAAGTGGAGGAAGATGGGCATGGATGTTATCTCAGGGCCAGTCTTCCTCAGCAAAAAGAGGAGGATTGGCAGCAGATGTTACCTCAGGGCTAATCTTCCTCAAAAAAGAAAAAGAAGAAAGAAAACCCTGAGAATTCTCCAGGGAGAGGCCGGGTGCGACTCAAGACGCGCTCTTGCCGGCTTTACTCACATTTCTGTTCTCTACATCGAGGCTCCAGGTAAGACCTCCAGGTAAGGACTCCATGACTACAACACGCTTGAAGACCACTGGACTAGACGACTCCTACAAGCTTGCCCAGCTCTGAGGACATCCTAAGAACTTCCCCAGGGCAGCTGTAGTTTAGAGTCTCCTGGGGGGGGGGGGGGGGGGGTCTTACAACCTAAGAGGGCAGTGCTGGATGTGAATGGCTTAAGAGCAGACTCAAACCCTCTTTCCCGTCCCCATGCAGGCAGAGAAGAGCCGTAAGCAGCACAGACACAGTTCTGGGAGGAACGGGCTCCTCAGTGCAATGAACACCACAGATCTGAATGGTCTACATGGCTCCACACACAGGGCCCCTGGTTTCCAACCCCGCCCATGCATCTGACACACCTGTACAGCTGGTTATAAGAGATTCTCTCCCTAGACCTACAGAATCAGAATTCAGGAATGGATCTCACTGATGGCTTTAACAAGCCCCCCAGGAATGATGATTGCCAGCTTGGGGATCCAGCACAATAGACTGTAGCAATAGAGAAACTAAGAGGGTCAGCACCTATCTGCCCTAGTGAATCCCTTGTAGGGGAGGAAGACATTTCCTCTTCCCAAATGTGGGTTTGTCTGGACGGAGAACGAATTAAATTCACATGAGACAGAATAGCAAGAGAAAATTAAACAAAGCTTTATGAGGAACCACGGCCCGGGGCCTTTCTTCCCGAAGGAAGAAAGGGCACCGAAGAAGTGGGGTGCACAGAGTGGTTATATACTCCCAAACAGGATGTTTCACATATGATTGAAATGTCCCTCCCACAATAGTCACAAGATTGCCCTGTCGGCACAGCGCTTGATGGACACAGCAGGTAGTGGTCTGCTGTCTCAGAGGTCGTAGCAGGAGGCAAGTCTATTGTCTGGAGCTGGGCGGTCACAGGTGAGCGCAGCAATCAGTTCCTAGCCTAAGGAAAGATGCTTAATCCTTAAAGAAATGCCAACGTTGGGAGGGGGAGGGAAGTCAGTTACAGGTTACCAGACAAGCACAATAAAATGCAGATGTAAGTCCTTGCCTTTGGCATTGATTAAGAGTTTCTATTGAGAAGGTCATCTCCTTTCTTCTTCCAGGTACAGAGAGGGAGGCACCTTTTACAGATAGAGATTTACCTTACAAATGTAAATGTGTCCTAACAAAGGGCAAGTTCCATTCCTCAGAGCCTGCTTCCCTGTCCCAGTTTATCAAAAGCAATCAGCCTCAAATAATCCTGATGCCAAAGAGACATATCTTGGGGTGACCAATTTCAGACCCCTACATCCTTAATAAAGACTTTCCAGGAAAAAAAACAAAAAGGAAATCACATCAGTAGTTATACTTCTCTGGGCACTGTGACAGCTCTCTTAGAAACCACGGCACCCAAGCAAATGACGTTAGTCCAGCAACCCAAGGCAAAGCTCCTGTTGAGATGAGTCCCACCACTAGGTGGCAGACACGCACCGGACAGCCTTCCCATACAGCTTGTCCCAGTTATTAGCAGCTTTGGGTTAAGTCTGTTCCCTCAGAAAAACTAGAGCAGGACCGCATTCCTCACATACTTTGTAGGACAGCTTTAAGGATCAAATAAAGTGAAGTGAAAGTAGACTGAAGGCTAGAGAAGTCCGATGTGAATATTACCATGAAAGTTGGAAATTTAAGGAACTGAAAAGAAAGGACATGGAATCTTGAAACATCGACAACTCTACTTTGCTTGAAAGAATCCCAGGCTTTTCAGGATGAAATCTCATCATGACATGTGAGCTTTTCAGGCAGAGGCCATGCTGGCTTTCCCTGGCCTGGGAGTCAGTCAGTCAACAAACACTGCAGGGGACCCCATGCCATTTTCAAATTAGGCAACATATTACAGGTACCACTGATCTATTCCAAACAAACCTTCAGCACAAAAGGGGCACGCCAAGCCTGGACTGGACTGTATGAGCAAACAAGCTTGTGTAAGGCACAGTTTCATGTCCTCCCGCCCCTCACCTCCATTCACTAAGTGAGAATGTGTGTCTGGATTTAGTCTAGCTCCAATTGATTCACGTGGCTATTTTATGTTATTTTAGCTCAGTTTATTGAAAAAATATGTAAGCATATATTCAGGCATAGCCCGAGATTTAGCAAGTGGGTTAACTACATTCTGGGTTTTAGAAAATGATCTGTTTAAACTCAGCTTTAAAATAGAAATCTAAACATGCCCCAGATGATGATAGAAACGCGTCTCTCTGGACACATCCTCTCAAAGCAGACTTTCCCACATCCCAGGTCTCCTTCCCCAGCCCTCTTCTTCAAAATCTTTAAGCAGGTCCTAAGAGGTTTCTTTTAATCTCAGCTGATGAATGGTTTGATTAAAGCAGCACTAGTCAAACGGGTGTCTCCTATTGGGCAGCAGAAGGGTGGGCAGACAAAGCAAATTTGCTCAAAGATTTCACTGGCCAGCACCCCTGTCTCCCCAGTTATGACAAAGGAGCCGAACTGAGTTCTGAGAAGTGAGCTGAGTCCCAAGCAAAGTGCAAACTCCAAAGGTGGTCCACGGGGGACAGGGGAGATGTGACGGCAACACAAAGAGAAAACTGGATCACAGCTAAACTGGCTTGCACAACCATTACCTGTGTGACACCAGGCAAGCCACTTACTCTGCGATTCACAGGGTCTCCATCCGTCTGAGGATGATGGTCACATCTGATAATACCAGCTCTCACAGAGGCACCTAAGTGTTAAAAGCACAGCAGCCTTCTGAGGGTGCATCCTCTTAAACCCTTTGGATCTGCTTAATTCCTTGATGGGTTTGCATCCATCGGTGGAACGAGTAGGCTGGACAGAGCAGAGCTGCTCTGGACAATCACGAGGGCCATTTGTCACCTAGGAGGCAGTGGGGGAAGGGATGACAGGGAAGCTGAGAAAGGTGGAGAGGTGGTGGGGGGCTAGAGAGCTACCAACAGCACAAAAGCCAATTCTTTTAAAATTCTCAGGGGTGGGCGACCTAGGTCTTTAAAAACAGGGAGAGATATGAATACCTATGTTGACTGACACACAAAGATCAATGAGATGTATGCGTTCAGAAGAATCTCATTCATATATGTGTATTCAACTTGAAGTTGTTCGCATCGGTATAATGTAAACTTTCCTCCAGCCACTCCCAAAAGTTTACTTTATTTAGGTTTTGTTTTGCTTGTTAGTGTAGAAGTTGAGGAAGGCGTAGTGAATGGCCCAGGGAAAGCAGTGAGGGGGGAGACTGCATAAACTAGATGACATCAGTGAAAGCAGGGAGCCAGAACGTCCCAGAGAACAGAGCCTCCCAAAAAGGGACAGAGGAGAAATGCGCCAAGTCACTCATCCTGCGCCAGCTAACCAGCCCGGGATGGCGAGGCTTAGCGACAGCATAACCGTAACTGTATTCACTCAGCAAACTCGGGGCGCTCCCCTCCCATCAGCCGCGGAGCCCTCACAGCCCGCTGGCCTCACTCACTGTGCCGCCTGCCCAAGCACCACAGAGAACGCAAGAGCTGGCTCATTTTGTTCAGTCTTTATTTACAGCAAAGTACATGATATGTGGTCATTTCGTAACTGCTAACAATAAAGGCAGGGCAGCAGAAAGAAAAGGGGAAGAGCAAGCATCTGAAAGAAGAAATACAAGCCTAAGTCTTGATTCAGCTACTCACCCTCTTCCTGAGGCAGGACTGGCTAGGCACTCCTGCCTCTAAGAGCAGCAAAGAAGCTGATCTGTAACACCAGCCACCTGGCCCGAGGAGGGTAGTAGAAGGCCCAGAGACAAAAGATCAAGGGGACTCTGAGCTCTAGGCTCCACGGTGATCTTCCCAACCTCTCTCTCCTTGGTTCATCTGATACCAAGACTGTCTCCCCTACTCCACCCTGAGCACAGGGTGAAGAGCAGGAATGGTAGACAAGTCCAGTCGGCCCTTCCCAGCAGAGCTCTGGCATCGCTGACAGGCAGCGGGGAGACTCCAGGGCAGAGGAAAATCCATCCTGCAATGGCCTTGGGCGCTAGCACAGGTCTAGGCTGCTAAGTCAAGGAAAGGCGCACAAGGACAGCAAAGGAGGTGATGCCCAAACCAACTGGGCTCCAGTCCCTCCTGCTTCCCAACAGCTCTGAGAAGCGTGCAAGCCTTCAGCCTGACCTAGTGGCCTAATGAGAGACTGGCAACCCACCCTGGGTGTGGAGACAAGCGTTCAATCCTAAGCCCAGCATCTGCAGGAAGCCAGCGTCCACACGACCGCTGAGCAGCCAAGGCCAGAGCGGGATGGTGCAGGAACGATTGGTCTGAAGGGTGACCTGGAGACCTTTCCCTCTCACCCTCCCCCAGATGGCTCTTCAGAGATCCTGTTGTCTAACCACCACCTCTTCGAGAGCTTATCCTATCCATTCCAAATCAAAGGACATCTGGGGTCGCAACACTTGCGTCTTCCTTATACAGACTCCCGTCTCTCTGCCCCTACTGGTCTCAGGCTGCTCAAGAAAAAGAAACCTGGGTCAGAAGCCCCATTAGCATGAAAGAGTGTGAGGCCAGGCCTTCCCATGACATGAGGCTTGGATGAGTGCGTCCAAAATACTTGGTCCACAGACAATATCTGGCAGGAAGGGAGAAGCAAGCACCGTTGGTGGCTCTGAAGCTAAGGGATGCCCATGCACACACGACCGACATTACCCGACTCTGCTCCTCGGCGTCTCCTCCCTGGACAGCAGAGTACCCAGATGACTCGTGTCATGATTTCCAGTCTAATGAGTCTCCCCTTGACTCTCCAGTGGAAATAGAGAGCTCTTAAAATACCAAGTCCAGGATTTGTGATTTAGAAAGCTCAAGTGCAGATACTCAGTTGGCTAAATGCTGGGGTCGCCAGAGAGGGGCAGAGCTTCCCATCCCTTCTTCGCCTCAGAGTGTGTCACAGAACCAGAGGATTCACCAGCGCTGCCCAGTGAGCACAGCTATTCCCCCAGCCAAGCCACCAAGAACTGGTGATGGTCTTACCAGGAGGCAGGACAGCCCTAGAGCTGCTCCCAAGCTAGGCCTGGGCTACTTAGAGCCACTGGAGGCTTGGTCCCAACACCACAGGTAGATGAGGAAGCGGCTAAGTGAGTCAAGGCTCAGAGATGTGAAGAATCCATCTTCCAAGGCAGTGGGATACACAGCCAAGGCACTAAATGGTTTGGCACCTGGGAGCTTCAAGTAAAGGGGAGTGTACCACCCACCAAAAGGCCAGGGCTCCCCCAGACAGGGATGGGCTTCCCCTGAGCACACACCAGCCCCATGAAGGCAAGAGGCCCTTGGGTCCTCAGGATCCTACCCAGGCCTGCCATCCACTCTGCATCTCAGAACCCTACAAGGGCATGACTAGAAAGATAAATACTGATTCTGAAACACACAGTCCAGAACGCATACATCCTGGTGAGTCCCAGCCCTCAGAGAGGCACCTCGGGGGCCTTCCCTTGATCCAATCAGGCGGTTGCTGCTGCTGGGAGCTCCCTCCAGGGCCTGTAGCACAGTCTCCTGAATGTCTCGGGGTGGCAAAGCTCTGTTGCAGATTATGTCTGACTTTTTGAAAGCAGTGAAAACAGAGTTTAGAATCAAACTGAGTCCAGAAAAGGGGAATCGAAGGGGATGGTGCTGAGTTTAAAGGGACAGTTCAGGGTGACCAGAGAGTAATGGCATCAGATGTATCTGAATGGCTCCAATGGCCTAGGAAAGCAATAGAAGGAGAAAGGTTCCCCATAATGTTCTGGTCAGTGGCAGCCACATGAAATAACTCAGGGCGTGGCCTACCAGGCACTGAAATGGTCAACACTGAAATGACAAGGCTCTGGCTCTTCTGCAGTTAAAAGCTCAGGCTTTAAAACTTATAATCATACTTCCTCCATCTCGCTTGATGCCCCCCCACCGCTTCCTCCACCCCTCCACCAACAATCTTGAGGAATCTGTACTTTTTGCAAAGAAGGAAATTTCCACCAAGAGGGAGCCCCCAGGAAAGCTGGAATTCATCACCCCAAGTGTTTTCAACCTAAGACTCCAACCTATGACTTAAATACTCTATTTCCTCTTCCCTGCTCTACATGCCCAAATCAGCTGGGCTGTGACGCTGCTGGTGACAATCACTGCTGAAAGGTGCATGCTATCTCACTGCAAATCCCCACATCTTGGTAAACAAAAGCGACTACTCCCTACATGGGCAGAGCTCTCCTGCCACCCTGTGAGGGGCAGCCAGGTGTCCTTCTGCCAGCAGAAGTCCTCAACCCAAGCCCAGGCTGCAAGGGGCCAATTGTGCACTCCACAGTCCAGGGAAGAGGCCAAGGAATGTGATCAGAGACTTCCCTGGGAGGCAGGAGGACCACTCAACAGGCACGGTTCTCCTCCCTCCTTCTCAATTCTCTCAGGAAGCGACCCCATCCAACCTGTATCAGGTAAGAAGAGAGAGGCAGCTCTGGCTCTTGGAAGTGGGAGAGTAAGGAAGGAGGTGTGGAGCTCCCCAAGCAGCCAGAGGTGGGGCACAGGGCAAGAAGAAAATGCAGAAGACTTGTTCTCAGTGGGCCTCTTCCCTGAGTTTGATTTTTGAGTGGAGGTCTCACCCAATTTCAACTCAGAAAAAAAGAAAAGAGTATTTCTCATCGACTGTCATTGAGCTCCACTCCAAGAAGGTGGCATCTGGCAGGGAAGGCAATCAAAGGTTCCCAACTCCACTCCCACTGAGCCCCACAGGCACTCAGAGCAATGAGACATGAGCCTCGGTCCTCGCCCCCCCATCTCCCACACAGATGCCTGAGCCTCCCCCACCTGCAACACAATAGGCAGTTTCCCCTCAGTGAGACGCCAGCTCCAGTCCCAAAACACTCCAGTACAGGTCCTCCTGCAAAATACTTATGGCAAACAGCTTTACAGTATTTGTACATTTACACAAAAATAGATCCTTTTATATATATATGTATTTATAACTGGTTACACGTTGGATTCATAATTAGGCATCACCAGTAGTAGTTGGCACAGTTTGTCATTTAAGCTCAGGGTCAAGTTCTGTTTCATTTTGCCGCTCCAAAGTACAAAAAAAAAAAAAAAAAATCAAAGGCATTTCATCTCCATGGTGTTTTCTTAAATACAGCAATGTCATAGGAAACCATATGTACAGATGAACAGTGCCTTCTAACCCCTCCTCCTGTCTCTTGAAGATAGGGGCCAGGGTCTGAAGGAGACGGGGGTCAATGTGGCCGGCTGCTGGACTCTGAGGCCTGCCTCTTGCGTGAAGGGGTATAGCCGTTGAGATAGCCATTGGTCTGCCGTTTGGAGATCCCTCCATTCAGGATGTCCTGGATGTGCTGCACGATGAGGTTGATGGCCACTGTGGGGCAGAGACCGGCAAAGTGTTAGGGATGTGGGGAGGGATGGGAGCACACGTGTAGGGCTGTGTGTCTATTTGGGTGGAAGGGCACACAGGAACCAGAGGCTCAGAACGCTTCCAGGTAACTGGCTCTGCCAGTTGTGGGCAAGTCACTCAAACCTCCAACATGGCTAATATGACCTCCCTCGCAGGAGAGTTCTTAAGACTAAGACAGATAATACCTGGGACACAGCAAACCCTAAATGAACGGGCTTCTTATCAGGAGATGATCAGTCAGAACTGGATGAAAGCCATCAGCCAGAATTCTGTGGACATGAGGACTAGCCTTCATTCTGACACCATTGACTAGCTGTGAGATGCTTCCACTAGGGAACCTACCAGCTGCGCATCCCAAGTAGAGTGACCCCACAGAAGGCCCTTTCCTTCAAAGATAATAAAGATAGGACTCTCTTTTCTTAGCATTAGAGATAAGTTAGGCACCCTATGAAGTTACCAATGTGCACATCACCAAACATGGGATACACATCAAATGCTTTCCAAGGTAATGCACGAAGAATATAACATCTCTTCTTGGTACTCTCCGGGTTGTATGCACCAAATCTAATCATGAGGACACGAAGACAAACCCGAGTTGAGGGCCATTCTACAAAACAATGGACCTGTACTCCTCAAAAATGTCAAAGGAGATTTTATCAATATTATGTTTCCTGAATGTGATGATTGCACTGTGGATAGGCATGAAAATGTCCTTATCTTTAAGAAATACACAGTGAAATATTCCTTGCTGAGATGAACTCCCAAATGACTCAGCAAAAATATAAACTTTTTAAATGGAGGAAAATTGAAAAAAATTATAAAGAGAATGAGAAGACAGGGTCTTCTTGCAGATCAACTCTGCCCCACTATGCCTAAGTCCGGAGGTATATCTGCTTCGTAGACAAGCCAAAACAAATAAATAAATGCACTAGTGGCAGCAACAAGCTCCCTTTAAGAAGGGCCACCTTGATGACAGGTCATTCTTAATTAGATTAAGAAGGAAATCTGCTTTTGCTTAAAAAAATTGGCCTCAGATACAAGGTATCCAATTGTCATCACTGGGGGGATAGACAGAGGTAGTCTACAGCCCTCTGACTTCTGCCAGAGAAGCACAAATTCACATCTGTCCCCATAGACGTACATACATATTCACAGGGGCCTGTTCCCAAGGCCAGACGCGTAGGTGGAAATTCCTCTCTGGCTCACAATGGCCGCCTGGTGGGTCAGCACGTCCATAGAGCCTTGTTTGGGCCACATCTTGCCCCAAAGTATGACTTAACAAAGGGCAGAAGTTATGCCCCACAAGATGACACCCCATGAGGACTCACCTAGATTATCTGCACCTCTAGGAATTATCACATCAGCGTATTTCTTTGTCTGTGGAGAAAGATATTGACATTGCATTAAAGAGGAGTTCAGAGAGAAACTGGCCCAAGGCCCTCTCTCAGGGAACATGGGGAGGCGCCAGCCTTCTCAGGACTGATCCCAGAGGGCCACAGCTTGAGGCTTCAAACACAGTATTTTTTACCCATTTTATCTAAATTATAATATATCAGCTTTTTCTTGAGTTCTGATTATTAATGTTTAACATTGTTTCAGCTTACAACCTGCACACAGGACATGGTCTTTGAAACCAAACATGTAATTGCCTCTTCCCCACTAGAAAAAATATGAATTAGAAAAATGCAAACTAAAAAGAGAAGCAGTTCACCTTGGACTTCTACACACAGTCTGTCTAGCACAAGGGCAAACCCAGAAAAAGTAATCCCCATTGATGACCATTTTCATTGGCTCTGTTATTACATTATTTTTTTTAAAAGGCCATGATCAGACACAATCCTTTTTTTTTTCTTAATTGACTGAGATTTTGTGGACCATTTTACAAATAACTGTGTGCTGGTGTATACCCTAAGTTTAGGGTAGGAGGATCATATAAACAATGCCTTGGGTATGTGGGCATCTTTATTCTGCAGCATCCACACTAGAACTCCTGAAACACAGCTGCGTCAGGCTCAAACCCAACTTGACCTGGGCAGACGATTGATCAAGTCCAAGCTCCTGGCTTACATGGGAATGAGCTGATCATCCTTGAGCACAGAGTGGCTGGACAGCAGGAACAAGGAGAAACAACCCAGAAAATGTGCAGAATTCTGAGCTCCATTATGACTAAGTTAAACAGCAGAAAATTGGTAGTTAACTCTAATTTGTGTCCAATAATAAGTTTACTTTGTGTTCTTAATATTAAGGTAAAAAGAGTAGGAGAGGTCCTCAGATAGAGAGATGGGTGGATAGAATTTCCCGGCTCCTGGCCCCCTCTGTTCTCTTCCCAGAAACCTAATCCTGTAACCCAATCATCTCTAGGGGAATGAATAGCACATCCAGGTTACTCAGGCTGACTCACAAAGTGTCGGTCCCTGATCTGAAACAAAGTCAGGTGTGGTTTGACGCAAAACCTGCTAACAGACCTAAAGAAACAAAGATGGTTTCGGATCTCATTTTTCCAGGAGAGGAGAAAGAAAGAAGTTAATTATTAGGAGAAGCAGAGAAATTCCCACACCCAGCCTCACTCTACACCTCTTCTCAATGCCCTCACAGACTCCGGTCTCCCAAAAGAAGTCACCCAAGCCCAGGCCAAGTCCCAACCTCTCCGGCTGTCCCTCAGAGCTGAATTATAAATCATTAGGGAGACAGACCCTAGTCTGGCCACCTGGAAAAGACACCTGACACAGGTGTAGGAGTCTCCTGAATTAAACACTCTCATTCACAAACTAGGCTCTGTCCCACATCTTCCTCCACCACAACCCCACCACTCCACACTTCTTGTCCCTTGGCTGCCTTCCCTCAACATTCACCTGTCTTTCCCTAGAAAGCTGAGGGTGTGTCCTGGGCTGAGGGCTAATTCACTGAAAATTGAGCATTTCCCCTGTCCCCAACCTTCTTTCTCTGAAAGCCACCTCACCAGAGAGTTCCCAGCTGCCAAGAGGAGGACTGATGCGTCTATGCCGTGGCAGAAGGACGGAAGCATATTCCAACATGGCTCGACGCTTCCCAAATGGGAACTTTTACAGGGGCCCAAGACAAGCTCAAAGCAGGGCTCAAATGTAGGGGCAGAAGAGATTCAGAAGCGAACACCCATAGCTGAGCTCTCCCGGTACCAACACTCCAACCATCACAGGTCCAATGGTCGAGTCTACCCTGAGATATGATGCACCCTCAATAAAGGGTCTCACACCATGAGTCCATGAAGCAAGAGGTGTTGAGCTTGCTGGAAATTAGACAGCAGGATCCTAAAGGGCTAGCCCAAAAAAGAGTGGCAGGACAGAGCTCCTACAGAACACAATGGTAGGACCCAAAGCACCACAGGCTATCCTTTCCTGGGACTTCAGGATAGAGGGTCCCTCAGAGAGAGGAAAGAGATTCAGGCTGGGGAGCACCTTGCATACCTTTACTTGTATGATTAAATTTGAAATTCTAAATTCAACAAAAAACAAACAAAGAACACAACTCACTGGCAAGCAGAATTCCTCAAAGGCAGGCTTGACGAACGTAATGTACTGAGACAAAATCTGCTCAAGGTCCCTTCCTCTTTCGCTGATGTCCCTTAATACTATAAGAGAAGGAAAAACAACAATCAAGAAAATGGTGCGTGAGCCAACACATGTCTACCCTCCACGAGGCAGTCCGGGCTCACGCAGGCTCCACAATGATTCAAAAGCCAGATTCCTGAGAGAGTTGGGCAAGAGTAGGTCAGCAGCAGCTTCGGGAAAAACAAGTTACATTTTTATGTCTTACTGCAGTCAAATTCGGCTAGGACAAAAAGCTCTCTGAGGCAATAGGCCGTCTGGCCTAGGCCAACAGTTTTCTTGTGTCAAGCAACATGTGATCCAAATAAAATTGCATTGTGAACCAAAAAAAAAGCAGGACAGTTCTGGGGAGCTTCAGGAAGGAGATGGGGCTCAGAGAGGTGGCGGGGCTTCCTGGCAAAGGGGGCGAGTTGCCAGCAGAATTTCTCCTTTGCTCACCTTGGTCCTGTCCCCTTGCACACACTTACCTGTGTGCAGTCCAGTGACCTACTGCTGATGTGCCCCCTCATCACACCCAGCTCCCACCCACACTCCATCCCCTGTGGGGCGGAAGGCAGGCAGAGGGTCCAGCTGCAGTCAGCCATTCTTGCTGACTTCAAGCACAGAGGTGTGCAGACGGAAAACCATGGTTTAGGAAACTGTGTGCTGGAGCTCTGAAGGAGCCCAGATTGACCCAAACTCACCATTTTCTACCTTCTTCATCCTGGGCAGTGCTATTCAGGGACCTTCATCAGACTTTTTTAATAGAGTCTTTTGTCAAAAAAATGGGATAGGGGGGCTGGCCCCGTGGCCGAGTGGTTAAGTTCGCGCGCTCTGCTGCAGGCGGCCCAGTGTTTCGTTGGTTCGAATCCTGGGCGCAGACATGGCACTGCTCATCAAACCACGCTGAGGCAGCGTCCCACATACCACAACTAGAGGGACCCACAACTAAGAATATGCAACTATGTACCAGAGGGGCTTTGGAGAGAAAAAGGAAAAAATAAAAAAAATCTTTAAAAAAAAAAAAAAAAAAAGGGATAGGGTCTGACCGTCTAAGGAACTGGAATCCTAGATCTGCCATTGTACATGAACCTCCCTGAGCCTCAGTTTCCCCCAAACACAGTAGTGAGTTTGGAAGACTTGTTTTAAATCTTAGTACCATGAGCTATTAAATCTTTCACCCCCACCCCAAAAGGGTATCCTAGCCATCTACAATCATTCGTGATGGCCCCTCGGCTCCTCTCACCATTTCTCAGGATACAGACTCAAGCGTGGGTTGAAAAGCAATGTAAACAAACACAGGGAGCAGTTGTGAGTGAATTTCTGGAAAACCATGCCTCTAAATAATTCAGTATTTATGTATGCACATGGGTGCGTGCATACATGCACTGGCAGGGAGGGGCAGGAAAGAGGGCAAGTGTCATGGTTCTGATCCAGGCTGGCATGACGTCTGTGAGATGGGACAGCTAGGAAACTGTCAGGAAGACCACATGCCAGACAGCGAGGTCACACTGCTCCCACCACCTTGGCTTTTCTACCAGCTCCTCAATTTACAGGAGTTTGTTCCACAAGTGCCCTGGTAATAAAATGGTTGGCTGGTTCCTAATGCGTCAGGACTTGCCTCACAATTCTCCCCAACCAGCAGCGGAGCCTTCCCCAGCCAGGAAATAGTCTTCTCGGATATTTCGACACAGGCCCCGCTCTGGCTGCCCCAGCAGCTCTGCCAGGGAGACTCGCCCAAGAAGGAGCCCGAAGAGCTGCCACGTGGCACACCCCCACGAGCCTCTGGCACGCAGGGCTAACGAGCTCAACTTGGCCAAAACACACAGCAGTGTGGCCTCCTGTCCTTCACACGTCTCCAGATAAAGTCCAAAGCAAAAAGGAAGCCAGACCAAAAGGGTATCAGAGCTGGGAAAAACCAAACACACGCCCGCACTGTTTAAGCACACACAAGCCCTGGAACAGCCTGATGCCAGGCTTGTTTCGCAAGAATGTGGATTTCACACAACTTTGGACAGCTTTAAGCACAGTGGGAACCTTCGTCCTTCCCCCAGCACGCGAACACATGCAGGCACGCTCCTTTCACGGAGCTCTCCCACTGCCCTCAGCCCGGGCCTGCAGCTCCCTGCCATCTCGCAGACCTGATGGCTTCACCTGTTACATCACTGGAGTGAGGACGGACCCGCAGGGAGACGGCAGGTAGAACAAGTGAGTCACACTGAGTCTGCTCTAGAGTCCATGTCACTTCTTGTTCCACCATCTAGAGCCATAAGGGCAAAACTGACCTCGATTTGAATCCGGAACCCACTAACCACTACCTCTGTGATCTCAGACAAGTTCCTTAACCTCTTTGAATCTCATTTTCCTTAACTGTAAAATAGAGACAATATTAGTATCCTTCTCTTAAAGTTGTTACTTAGGAATACAGGGAGATGTACATAAAAGTCTCTAGTTAGCACTGTGGCTGGCACACATGTTCCATAAATCTGAGCTTCT
The DNA here is from genome assembly GCF_021613505.1 of Equus quagga. Taxonomy (NCBI): domain Eukaryota; kingdom Metazoa; phylum Chordata; class Mammalia; order Perissodactyla; family Equidae; genus Equus; species Equus quagga. Next base: position 31,524,661 of record NC_060279.1, on the reverse strand, counting down.
ATGGTGATTTCGATGACAACAGAACCTGAGGAAGCTTCAGGAGAGGGACAGCTCCTGATAGAGCAGACCTTTGGGAAACCACCGGGGGGCAGGAACCGTGAACTCGGGTAAACAGGTTAGACCCAGCTGAGAGTGGAGAGCCTGCAGAGCTGCTGGAAAGGTTGGGGTGGGAGCGTGGGAGGAGACAGCAGGACACAAACACATGGGAAGCCGAGAGGGAGACACAGGGAAGACAGGGAGGAGTCATCCTACGCTTTCCACCCTGGAAAAGGAAACAGGAAATGGGTCAGAATGTCGCCCAGACATCGGGAACGTGCAAAATCAAAAGGCATGGCCCGCCACTGCTCCCCAAGAGCCTTCCACCAAGTTATCACCAGACCGGGACCCTTCCTTGAGCCAAGGACAACACAGAACCAGCCAGTTCACTGCGCTGAAACGCCCTGCTCCTCTGGCGCAGGCAGGAAACGGGGCCAAGCCAAGGACTGAGTCAGAAACAAGGTCTTGGCACAAACCGGAAACTCCAGGGACTCAAAGCTGGCTCCCTCCTCATCCCTCTGACCCCGGCACATTTGCTGGGCCAGGACAGGCCCTTTCAGAGAATGAGTGAAGGGCAGAAACTACAGGTCTACCCACCTTCTCTGCTTGGCTTCTACTTCAGCCCTTCCAAATCCATTAGTGCTCCTTCTGGTCAGCCAAAGCCAAGAAAATTTAGAAGGACCCCAAATAAATACAATTTCTCAATGGTTAAGTCCATTCACTTTAAAAATGAGTTGAGGAAACGTGTTAGTCTAGTAAAAGGACAGACTGACTTTCTCAAGACCCACTGCTGCCCTAACGCTATGTGAACTGGGCCCAGAGAACTATGGCAGGGGACAGACTAGGTGTCAGCAGTCCTAGTCCCCCAGCTCAGGTCTTCCCCGTCCCCAAATTCAAGGGTTGGTTAGGGGAAATAATGCATATAGAGGGAAGGGGAAGGCAAGCATAGCTGGAAGGAGACCGATCCCCTAGAAGTACAAGGGGTCCCCATGGGAAGGAGGTCTTTCCAAGGCTGCAGGACTCAAAGGCAGATCCCCTCTCCCACACGAGGGTCAACTGGTATGTGAGGGTCACATGCCCAGGAGGGTGTGACACACAGATGGGTAAAACCATGGGGCTAACTCGGGGAATGTTCTTATGCCCAACAGCTGCTCCTGACTAAGCCCCGCCTCTCCCTTACCAGGCACCCTCCCACACCACAAAGCAGATGCCAGGCATGGCTTTTGTCCTATGTGGACAGAGAATGAATTTGTAGAAATAGCATGTGGAAAAGTCCCACAAGTCCACCAGGATGAAGTGACTCTCCAGGGGTTGACATGAGAAGACAGCAGATCTCAAAAGAGAAAGCAGCAAGGAGTACCATGGAAGACAGGGGTTACAGAACTGACCCCAAGAAACCCCCAGGAAGACCACCACCACCTCAAGTCTTTCCCCCATTTCACATAAGGATCCCAGTACAAGAAAGGGAGGGAGAATTTTCCATTTAATCTACACCATGTTTATCTGTTTGAATTAGAAGCCAAGATTCATTTGGTTTCCAAGGACACTGCCACTGCACAACCCTGGTTCTAATTTCTTGTGCAACGCCTTGCACTCCCTCCTCCCTTGAGCATAACTGCATCCCCTGGGACCTTAGTATCACCTGCTGGACCAATGATGGTTCAGCCCTGAGGATGTGACCGCTCGTAGGTTCTGATCAGCCCAGACAGAAACTCAGGAACACAGAACAAAATCTACCCCCTCAGGTGAAGCAGATTTCTGATCCACCATGTCGATATTTATCGACTAATGCACTGCCAGGCATTTACCTGCATTACCTCTAATCAGCACAACTATGCTAGGAGTGCTAATCATTACATGATCAACCAATAGAAAAATGAGGTACAAAGAGGTTAAAACCTAATTTGCCCGAAATCACCCATCCACCAAATGCTGAAACCAGGATTTAAGTCCAGTTCACGAGACTCCAACTTTTCCCCCCAACACATCAAGCTGCCCTTCCTAATTTGGCAAGTTAATATGGACATGGAGCAGATCAACCCAGGCAGGACCTGGGTTTGTGGATTCAGGTGATAAACCAGGCCCTGGGGCAGATACATGAGGGATTGTCAGGCTCAGTTATCTCAATTATCTATGAAATCTCACCTGGCCAGAGTCACACCCTAAAAAACAGGCCTGTCTCCCTCATATTACCCACAAAGAAACCCAAGACTGAGAGGTCTCAAGAACCACCAAAGTCACAAAGCTAGCTGAAGGCTCTGCTAGGACTAGAAGAATACAGGCCTCCCACTCTCCTTCCTTCTTCCATCACAGAGTCCTAGCCCCCCCCACCCACCTGGAGCTGAAGTGTGGCTCCATCTGACTAATAGAGTGTGGATCCTATTACTACCTGGGAGGGCAAAAACCAGGGACTCGTTTCTCCATATTCTGCTGGTTCCGTTTATAGTTCCTGCAATCAGACTACTGAATTGGATAAACTACAAATTTGTTTCATGAACCGAGAAGAGAAAATTTCACAGACTTCGAGGTCAGAAGGCTCTGGGCTGGAGCTTCCAAAAATCTGAATTTGCCAATGAGTTGCTCTGTGACTAGGAGCTCGCCTTTTCATTTCCTTTGCCTCTCTTCTCTTCCGCACAATGGAGACTCGAAGCCTTCATCCCCTTCCACCCCTCTCTTCAGTCACCCCCACCCCACTGCCTTTGCTGGGTCCTGTCAGCTCTAACTCTGCTGGTATGTTTCTCATCTCTCCCAGCTCTCCTTCCCTCTCCCACCACCTATGGACGACAGCCCTACCTATAGTCCAGATCAGCAAAGAAGTCCCCAAAAAGAACCCCCAGCCACAATCTTCACTTAGGTTTCCTCTGTCAGAATAATCTTCCAAAGGAGAGCTGAGGCCATGTCATCACGCTGCTCAAAACCCCTTGGTAGCTTTCCCTCTTCTACCAGGAACCAAATTGGAAGCCAAATCTCCACAATCTGCTCCAAACTACTTTCTAGTGTCTCTTCGTTTAGCCCTCTATGAACTCCAGCCACCTGCCTCTTGGAACAGGCCATATGTGCCTGTATTTGCACTGTGTACCTCTTGGGTTGCCTACGTCATCACCCTACCACATCCAAGACCTACCCTTCTTCCTCCTGAAGCCTCCCAACCTCCCTAGTGGAAGCAAGCTCTCTGCTCAGTGTCCTACAGAGCTGAATTCACAGGCTCAGCTCCCCAACCCACGAGCAGTTCTGTGTCTTCAGTACACAGGCACGGGGCCTCACACAGGCACACGCAGAGGCCTGCAGAGGAAACCACCGACTTTGCTCTGGAGCTGGCTGGACAGAGTGACACAAACTCTGTAGAGCTTTCTGGAAAATAAAGGGCTAGAGAAGCAGGCTAGTAGAATGAGCTGCCCAGCACTGCAGGCAGAGAATGTCCTATAGTTAGTTCCTGGCTTGATTGTAGTGCTTGGGAAAATCATAAGGAACTAAGCATTTAACCCAACTTTTTTCCAGTGAAACCAGAATGTAAACTTCTTCTTTCAGCTCTGTGATCTCATAGGGCTTGCATTATCCAAAACAGTAAGTGACTAATCCCTTCTCAAATATCCTGAACATTTGGATAGCAGGACATCCTGGGGCTGAACTGACACAGCTGGGCTGGGCCATGCGGCCAGAAGGCCACCTCAGGGAAAGCATGGGCTTCAGGCTCAGGGAGGCAGGGAGCTGTCACGGGCCACCAACAGGGCCACCAGAGGCTTTTAGAACGCACCTCTGCGGGAGAGCCGGGTGTCCGCATCTGTGTCCACGAAAAGCTTCATCTGGAACAGGTCCCGCACCTCCTGGGAGTAGAAGGCCAGGATCCCTTCGAAGAGCACCACGTCCGCGGGGTAGACGGTGACCGTCTCCTCCTTCCTGCAAAGCACAGAGCAGATGACGGGCCGAGCTGGGCAGGGTGAGCTAGAGGGGGAGAACAAGTGCAAGAGCATCTCTGGGGGCCTGGGGGCCTTCCCTTTCAGACTCAGAGTGGGGCTGAAAGGGTTTAACTAACAGGTGGCCCTCAGACCACCACTGAAGAGCCAAACAAGGGCAATCACAGCTGGGGCAAAGGTCTCCTTTGACCGGTTCTTCTGAGCTTTTGCCACAAAGCAGAAATGGAGCACAGCCCTCCTTCTCCCTGGGAGAAAAAACCTGCTGTTGAATGAAGAATAAAGACGGGCAAAAACAGACGTGATTTTTTTCTCCGAAGGCGTCTCCAGGAATGCTCTCAGGGCTGGCATTTCTGGAACCTAACACTGAACTTTCAAAAACAGAAACTCACAGTTTTCTCCCAACAACCCCACCCCTTTCCCCCAGTCCTGAGGCAGCTGGAAGGAGGGAGGAAGGGACAGGAAAAAAAGAAAGTTCAGAAAAGAGGATGGAGGAGAGAAAACATCTACACGGAAGTAAAGACTCACAAGTTCTGTCCGATCTGGCTCCGCCATAAGCCAGCTCTGTGGCCGTGGGTCATTCCCCAAGCTCCCTCGAGCTCCTCTTCCTCATCAATAAAGCAAGGATACGCATCACCTCATCCATCTACCCCACACGGTTGGGAAGTCCAAGGCAGAAACTAATGAAACATGACTTTTCAAAAGCCAGGGGGGTAAAACATTGCTAAATCGATAAAAGGAGCTGCTGGGTCCAGCTCCGCCTCGCCTCAACTTTCACTGTGTTCGTATCCTCTGATTCTGTCCTAAAACTACCTTGCACGTCACCTACTCTCTCTTGCTCAAAATTCACTGAAAGGGAAGCAATGATTGCCACTGCAAGGTTACTACTCACCCTGACTAGCAGACCAGCAAACGTCTGTGAATCAAACCAAATAAAACAATTTTCTTTAAAGTTCCTTAAGACAATAGGGTTATCTGTGCAAACGTTGGGAGGTCAGCAGCAGCTGCCAACTAAAGGGGAGGGCATTCAAACTTCCCTCCCATAAACACTCTTGGATTCCTTATTAGCTCAGACCCTTGGCTTCCTGCCTAAATTCTAAGGCAGGCGCAGCTGGAGCAGCTACCACGGAGGCGGAATACCAGGCAGAAAAGGACCAGGGTAGTAAGATCAGGAGACTCTAGAATAGTGGTCTAAGTTCAGATGTACTCAGAATCATCTGCGGAGCTTTTAAAAAATGTTTACACCTGGACACTACCCCCCTGGGGCTCTGATTTCGTTAGTCTAGGGTGGAGCTAAAACAATGATACTTTTAAAAGGCTCCCCAGGTATTTCTAACGTGCAGCCAGGGTTGAGGAGCCCCAGTCTACAGAATGTCAGCTACCAGAAAATAGGGTGCCCATTGTGGTTCAGGATAAGGAAGCAAACTGGCCGAGTTCAGAAGGGAAATGGGTAGAAAAAAGGATCAATGAGTGAGTAAGTGAAATAATGAGCCACTCCAGGCAACTGCCCTGGGCCAAGGAGAGGATGGAAAGGATTTGCTGGGAAACAAATAACACGTGTGTGCAGGATTCCTAGGCTTCCACATGGAAAACCCTAACAGAAAATGCAAGGACGGTGCTGGGTTTAGATATACGGACGCTACCTCAAGCACTGATCAGGATGCCTAACTGATCAACACTAGAAAGGAACAGGTGGTTTTCCAACTCAACAGACCTCCCTTTTCAATCCTGGGAAAGTAAGGAGAACACAACTGCCTGTTTGTGGTCGGTGCCCCAAGAAGCTGGAACTGATCATTTCCCAAGGCCACACATAGGTCTGGGTGGGAGAAACTTTCCAAACAGCTCTGAGTTAAAAACATTTACTGAACAACTTCTAGCCCAGAATGTGCAAGGAGCCACATTCGGTGCAATATTCCATTTAAGAGTTTAGAGCTTGGCTGGGAAGTCCACATAAGAAACCCAGACTCTTAGAGCACTGCAGTAACCTAGTCCAACCTTCTCATTTGGCTTATGAGGAAGGGGAAGACCAGAGACGAGTATTTACAGCAAATATGTGTCTGCTCAGCCTCAGTCCAACATTTGTTTGTATTGCACCATGAAAGGCCCATGGGTGGGACAGGATCAGTTAACTCTGAACAGCTGGGGCCCTAACAAGTGACCCCTGAGAGTTGGGGGCATTGCTGTGGTCTGGAGTGGGGGGTTGGGGGGAGAGTTTCACAGAAGAAGTGGGTCGTGGACCACTGAAGAACAGGGGTTTAAAATGTAAGTTATGAAAGGAATCAGGAGAATGAAGTGAACCATGTCTGGATGGGGAAATCTGCCGGGGTTTCTTTGGTTAAAACATAAACTTGATGGAGTTCACGCTGCATAAGGCACTCATCTCCATCCCTTGACGCCATGCTGGTCAGGCCCTGACTCCTGCCAACTACCCTCATGTCCACTGCCTTACTTCAGGCCTCTCATCCGGGCGAGCTTCATAAATAGCATCATAGATCCTCTCTTGCTGTCACCAGAATGACCCTTCCACTCCTACACAGCAGCCATCTGTGGCTCCCTACTGCCAACACATTTGCACTCCTGGCCTTGGCGTCCATGGCCCTTCCTGATCTGAGGCCTGCCTACCTCCCAGCTTCCTCCTTCTCCTGAGGCTCTCCCCACACACTGACCTCATCCCTCTACATCCCAGCTGCAATTCCCCACCAAGCTTGTCCCTGAAGTGCCTCCCGCACATTACCTTGGAAATCCCTTTCCCCAACAACTACTTACACTTTCCAATATACAGCGTAAGTATCCCCTCCTCCATACAAGGTGCTCTAAATCCACAGCCATTCCTCCCTCCTTTACTCTCCTCCACAGGCCCTTTCCTTTGTTGTCATGCTACATTTTAATTCTGCAGCAGTACCCCTGCCCTGGACCTGAGAGGTGATAGGCTAGACTCTCTCTTGTCAACGTGACATCACCAGCACTCCCTGCAAAGACAAGAAACTACAATTCCCAGAATCCCTTTCCCTACAGGGTCCCAGGTTACTTTGCCAATGAGAGATTTAGACGATGAAGTGAAACAAAATCTATAATTTTTATGAGATCATAACAGCCAGACAAGGAAACTTTGCAGACACACCGCAAGTTCCCACTTCGACACTATGGGCCCAGATGTGGCAGCTTCTTGGACTTTCCATGAACCCTGGCTTCTTCTCTACTGCCTCAGGCTGCAATCAGTGATGATTATTTTCTCTGATTCTCTGGCTGCAGCCTCCCAGATCGTCACTCTCCCAGCCCCCTTATCATTCGTGCTAGCTCCAGTTCCTACACTGAACCGCTTTATTCCTGCATAGTCTGTAGTGGTTTGATGCTGGAGGGGTATCCTGAACTTTGACTCTCCAGCACAGTAGACTCTGGTCCGTATTAGGAAGCGCTGCAGAAGACACTGGTGAGGGATGAAGGTGAGCGCCACAGCAGCCTGGCCTTCCATCTCAACGTGCTCTTTCTCTTCTTCCTCTTCCAACCAAATCTCTGCCACACCCTCAAATTCTGGCTTGTGAGACGGGCATAGAACCTGTGAGGTAACTGCATTAAAGGCTGGCTGAGATGTGTACTAAAGGAACACACACGGACGTAAAGATTGGGCTTTTAATTATAGAAACATTTGGTAGGAAAAACCATATGAAATCTAATTTCCCATTTAAAAAAAAAAATCTCACTTCCTAACACATTCTACGAGGCCAACATCACCCTGATACCAAAGCCTGACAGGGACAGCACGAAAAAGGAGAACGACAGGCCAATATCCCTGATGAACATAGATGCAAAAATTCTCAACAAAATTTTGGCAAGCTGAATTCAGCAATTCATCAAAAGGATCATACATCATGATCAAGTGGGATTCATACCAGGGACACAGGGATGGTTCAACATCTGCAAATCAATCAACGTGATACACCACATCAATAAATTGAGGAATAAAAACCACATGATCATCTCAATAGATGCAGAGAAAGCATTTGACAAGATCCAACAGCCATTTATGATAAAAACTGAACTAAATGGGGACAGAAGGGAACTACCCCAACATAATAAAGGCCATATACGACAAACCCATAGCCAATATCACACTCAATGGGCAAAAACTAAGCACCATCCCCCTGAAAACAGGAATGAGACAAGGATGCCCTCTATCACTACTCTTATTTAACATAGTACTGGAGGTTTTGCCCAGAGCAATTAGGCAAGAAAAAGGAATAAAAGGAATCCAAATAAGGAGGGAAGAAGTGAAACTCTCACTGTTTGCAGACGACATGATCTTATATATAGAAAACCCCAAAGAATCCATTGGAAAACTTTTAGAAGTAATCAACAACTACAGCAAAGTTGCAGGGTATAAAATCAATCTACATAAATCAGTAGCATTTCTATACTCTAATAACGACCTAACAGAAAAAGAACTCAAGAACACAATACCATTCACAATCGCAACAAAAAGAATAAAATACCTTGGGGTGAACTTAACTAATGAAATGAAAGACCTATACAACGAAAATTACAAGGCTTTTCTGAAAGAAATGGATGACGACATAAAGAGATGGAAAGACATGGAACGTCTGTACATGGATTGGAAGAATAAACATAGTTAAAATGTCCATTCTACCTAAAGCAATCTACAGATTCAATGCAATCCCACTCAGAATCCCAATGACATTCTTTACAGAAATAGAACAAAGAATCCTAAAATTCATATGGGGCAACAAAAGACCCCAAATAGTTAAAGCAATCCTGAGAAAAAAGAACAAAGCTGGAGGCATCACAATCCCTGACTTCAAAACATACTACAAAGCTACAGTAATCAAAATAGCATGGTACTGGTACAAAAACAGGTGCACAGATCAAAGGAACAAAATTGAAAGCCCAGAAATAAAACCACACATCTATGGACAGCTAGTCTTCAACAAAGGAGATGAGGGCATACGATAGATAAAAGTCTTTTCAACAAACAGTGCTGGGAAAACTGGAAAGCCACATGTAAAAGAATGAAAATTGACCATTCTTTTTCACCATTCACCAAAATTAACTCAAAATGGATCAAAGACCTAAATGTGAGACCTGAAACCATAAGGCTTCTAGAAGAAAATGTAGGCAGTACACTCTTTGACATCAGTATTAAAAGGATCTTTTTGGACACCATGTCTTCTCAGACAAGGGAAACAAGAGAAAGAATAAACAAATGGGACTTCATCAGACTAAAGAGCTTCTTCAAGGCAAAGGAAAACAGGATTGAAACAAAAAAACAACCCACTAACTGGGAAAAAATATTTGCAAGTCATACATCCAACAAAAGGTTAATATCCATAATATATAAAGAACTCACACAACTCAACAACAAAAAATCAAACAACCCAATCAAAAAATGGGCAGGGGACATGAACAGACATTTCTCCAAAGAAGATGTACAGATGGCCAATAGGCACATGAAAAGATGCTCATCATCGCTGATCATCAGGGAAATGCAAATCAAAACTACACTAAGATATCACCTTACACCCATTAGAATGACAAAAATAACTAAAATAAATAGTAACAAATGTTGGAGAGGTTGTGGAGAAAAAGGAACCCTCATACACTGCTGGTGGGAATGCAAACTGGTGCAGCCACTATGGAAAACAGTATGGAGATTCTTCAAAAAATTAAAAATAGAACTACCATATGATCCAGCTATCCCACTACTGGGTATCTATCCAAAGAGCCTGAAGTCAGCAATCCCAAAAGTCCCATGCACCCCAATGTTCATTGCAGCATTATTTACAATAGCCAAGACATGGAAGCAATCTAAGTGCTCATGAACAGATGATTGGATAAAGAAGATGTGGTATATATATACAATGGAATACTACTCAGCTGTAAAACAGAACAAAATCATCCCATTTACAACAACATGGATGGACCTTGAGGGAATTATGTTAAGTGAAATAAGCCAGATAGAGAAGGATAATCTCTGTATGACTCCGCTCATATGAGGAATTTAAAAATGTGGATGAAGAGAACAGATTAGTGGCTACCAGGGGAAAGGTGGGGTAGGGGGTGGGCACAAAGGGTGAAGGGGTGCACCTACAACACGACTGACAAACAATAATGTACAACTGAAATTTCACAAGATTGTAATCTATCAACTCAATAAAACTTAAATTTAAAAAAAAAATCTCAACTCAAGAGAGAATGGGATCCAGGAAGGAAGAATGAAAAGCAGATGGGAGAAACTTTCAAAACAGTCCATGGCTAAAAACAACATTTATTGAGCAATTACTAGCCCAGAATGTGGAAGGAACTACGTGTGGTGCCACTTAGGAGTTTCGAGTCAGCCTGGGAAGTCCCAAAGAAGAAGAGAGTGAGCAGAGAGCTCTGCAGAGCTCTGAAGGAGCCTGGGATCTGGCCAGCAGGAGAGGAGTCCTCCGGGAGCCCCTTCCCCCAACTCAGAGGGCAGGAAGATGAGATGGAAGTCAAGCCACTCCTCTATTCCTAATGAGCAACATGAACACAGATAAATGGAAAGGACTGGTCTGATGTGACTGAGAACTTCTTTGGAAGGTTTAGTCTTTGGTCTCTGGCGACCTCAGCGTCCTCATATCTCTCCAAGTTCTTGGTCCAACCCCAAGTAAACCATGAGAGCAGACAGAATTTTGTTGTTCTTCCTGCCCTCCCTCTGCCCCGCCCCCTTACATCTTATTCCAGGAACAACAATTCGAGGATGTGGATGGGGACAAATGTCCCTCACCTGAGCCCAAATTCGTTAACCCATCCTTTAGCATTAATGGAACATGATGATCCGACTGTTCCAGGAAGTGCCTGGATGAACTCTGCAACCCATACTCACCCACGGCGCACGCTACTGCCACTGCCCCTTCACAGACAGGCTGCAGCAGGCAGCGGGAGGACAGAGACCTGGCACTCAAGAAATGGGGACACTCTGAGGAGCAACAAGTAGCCATCGCTGGCCCAGAGCCACTCACTTACCGGGAATGGGAGACAAAGTCATACACGGGAATCTGGACTGTTTTCCCTTCAGTGATTTCTTTGAGTGTTTTGAAGATGAGTTCATTGTCAAAGGCATCTGAAGGAAAGCAAACTGTTAAAATGTTTCTTAATTTTAAAATGACTTCTCCTATAATCATGCACAGGATATCCCTACAAACCTGTATTTCACATATGGATATCACAGCCTAGAGGAGAATATCACCGCCCCACCCAAAAAAGCCGGATTTCTACCCAAAGCAGAATGCAAATTCTCTGTGTCTCAAAACAGAATGTACGAATAAGTTCTGAGAAGTGGATTTCTTTTTTCTCCCTTGACATTGCCTCCCTGGCCTCAGACACCTCTCTCCCCACTCAAAATTCAGCTGCCCTCCCCAGAACTGGCACGTCAACCTGGACAGCCTGCCACAGTGAGGGGAGTGCAGCAGGCACCGTGCCAACAAGTTTTGATTCCAACAATTATACGAAACCCAAACCAGCTAAAGGGGCAGTGTGCTGATCTAGGACTGTCAGGGCAAAAGTCATTCAGGCCGCCATCCTGGACCATCCATCTCCCTCTCTGCTGGTCAGTGAGTTTCACACACATGCCATGTGCATGCATGTGCAGGGTGGTGGGGGAATGTGTGACACAGGCTGCTTCAGATCAGAGCAGGCAGAAGAACCAGCCGTGTATGTTCTATCCTGTGTCTGGCCCATCTTGAGTAACAGGGCTCACAGAGAGTCCCCCCTTGTTCAGACGCAGATTCGATCAGTATTTAAGGAACCAAGCACTACGTGACGTGTTGCAAAATTCCTTCCTTCCCATAAGCCCCACCATAACCCTGCAGGTACCTATTAGTCCTCTGTTTTATAGACAGGAAACAGACTCAGAGAGGTTAGGCAACTTCCTCAATCAACCAACACACATACTCTTTCAATTCCCCAACTCACCCGGGTGATCAAAATTGAACTGGCCCTTCAGGGCTTTGGCCTTCTGCTCTGAAGTGAGGACACGGTAGAAGCTATCCTGGCTTAGGATGACCACCTGCTTCTGGCGATAGTCCACCTCATTCTGTCCCAGGAGCTGCACAATCTTAGCACAGACGGAAGACTGCAAGGAGAGAAAAGAACACCAAGGTATACGGGGAAGTCCAGAGTCACTAAGCTGAAGCGCATGCTTGAGCGAGGGCTTTTAGAAGGAAGAACCCAAAGGCTGCCATCTTGTATGATGGATTAGAAGGATACACCTGCTGAGAAGGAACTCTGGGCCTCCCAAAGACTCTTCCTCCCCTTCCTTAACACAACGTACTACTCTTGGGTATCTGCAGGAAAGGCAGGGAGAGGGGAGCAGTAATTTCTACCTCCTCTTCCATAAAGCCTTTCCCAAAGCCACTAATAAAAAGATTACACTAATTTATTCTGTCCTGCTTGTGCCCTGGCACAGATATACAAAAAGGGCAGCAGAAAGTGGAAAGAGGGCACATTGACAATGTACGGATAGGCCACAGGGCCTCTGGGTCATGAAGTGACTGGGCATCCACGGGACATCTCTCAGCCCCTCCACATCTCTCTGTATCAAGAGAATCAAAAACCATAGCAGAGAGCTCAGCTGGTCAGCAGTAAGGCCAAAGTCGCAGCTTTCGTCCTACTTCTGTTACTTCCGCTCTAGTCCATGGCCGTGGACTTCTTCACCCTCACCGTAAACCACATGGCCTTTTCACAGATGTGTGTCACCACTTTCAGAGCTGGAGTGACATGGAACACAAGCATCATCAATACCTAAAACAAGTAGGGGTATCCCAACTAAGAGTGGAGATGTCAGTTCCAAAGGAACTCAAACCCACATGCTTAGTGTCGTGTTGCTAGTAACACACATATCTACCTCTTTTTATCTCCAATAACATATACTCCTTGTAAAAGGAAAAGTATAAAAACAAGGGCACTCAAAAGCATGAGATAGTGAAGGATTGTAGTTACCAAATAACACAGTTCCCTTTTTTTCACTTGATACAAGGATTAATTTAAAAACAAGAATGTCCAGATTACAAAACCTCTAGAAGCTATAACCCAAGCCTCCTTATGGAACTGGTTGACCTAATTACAAGAGATGAAAAAATTAGCACAGTTAGAGTTTCTTGGGCTCAGCCTTAGGAACCTTACCATAACATTTATTTTCCCAACTGATTTTAACAGGGAAAAATCAGGAAACTTTTAAAAGTTAACAATACCTTTTTTTTTTTTTGCTGGGAAATATTCGCCCTGAGGTAAGATCTGTTGCCAAGCTTCCTCTCTCTTTTTTTTTTTCTTTCCTCCCCAAAGCTCCAGTACATAGCTGTATATTCTAGTTGTGAGTCCTTCTAGTTCTTCTATGTGAGCCGCTGCCACAGCACGGCTATGACAGACAGGTGACGTGGTTCCACACCTGGGAAGTCAACTCAGGCCACCAACGTGTAGTGTGCCGAACTTCAACCACTAGGCCGTCACAGCTGGCCCTAAAAGTTACTATTCTTATAAAGCTGTGTGTTTGATTTGTCCAAGCATAACGGAAACTGGCCATTCCTGTTGCACTAGTCAATGCAAATTAAACGATTTTGTACAATATGTTCTATTGTACAAGTTGTGACACACAATCGAATAAGGATCTTCAGAGGAACAATATTTTGACTCAGTTGTTAATTATTTGAAAACTATTCTACTTTTTTTTTGACATTTTTGCATATTAACAGAGAAAAGCATTTAAAACTACTTAGGATTTTTGAAACAGCAGAGATGTCATAAAAAATGATTGGAAGGTAAAACTCAAACTAGATTCAAAAATGAAAATAATAAACAGAATCAAAGGCTCTATACAATTAGAGTCATGCACCACAGAACGACACTTCGGTCAACGACGGACCATGTATACCACAGTGGTCCCATAACATTAGTACCGTATACCCTAGGCGTGTAGTAGGCTATGCCATCTAGGTCTGTGTAAGGACACTCCCTGGTGTTCGCACAACATCGAAATCACCTAACAACACATTTCTCAGAAGGGATTCTCGTTAAGCAACACATGACTATATAAAGCATAAGTTTTTAAAGACATGTAGGACCATCCTAGTTTCCATCTACTTCTTATATCCTAAGGGTATAGGAGGGTGCAGTCTATACCTGTAACCTTTACCAGTACACAGAATTCCTTCTAAAGGTCCAAAGAACAAAAATGTAAAGAGGGATTCAGGGAGCCAGATATAGATATCCAGTTATTCAAATCATGGTATTTTTTATTTGTAGTTAAAACCTACTACATGTTTCTTTTTAATATGAATAATAATCCCACCACTGCCCCCGAGAAAAGCATATAAAGAAGTTACACTACTTAATTTTGCAGACAATCATTTTCCTTAACCCAGGCACAACCGAGGACAGAACCTATACAATGGGCCAATAAAATTGGGGTAAACAGCAGACAATAGGTGTAATTCTAGAAAGTTACTGCTTATCACAATTCTTTCTTTATCAAGGGTAAAGTCCAGCTGTTTTGTTGGTTCACAGCTTCCGTGTCTCAGTCCTATCTTTTCAAGGACCTGATTGGTGTTTCTTCTTTCCGCAAACACAGCCTCTCCAAAAGCTAACATTTTCACTGATCAATTTATTAGGTGTCAGGCCCTAGGCCAAGCGCCCGGTTACAGCCACCCTTAGAAGTCACAAGAGCTATCCTTCATAGATGTGGAAACCGAATTACATGACTTGCTTACAATCATACAATCCTGGTTCTTTTTCCCCTCAGCCTAAAGGTAGTAAGAAGTTCCAAGGCAGAAGAAACACTTTATCACTCAGGAGACAAACATCGCTGCACAAACAAGCAAAGAAACACTTGCCTCTAGATTAATCTAGTAGTTTCTTCTTCCTGAAACTTGTTAAAAATGGGCCCCCCAAAAATCTAGATAATTACTGAATCAGGACATCTGGTGCATAGGAGTTCAATTCTATTAGTCTCTCTACTGGTGCATCTGTTAGAATTTTCACAGGATTGGGAGGAAGGAGCCCTACAGAGGCTCCACTCAGCCTGAGCGAATGGCCTTTTCCTTACTTAGCGCCCTCCTTTCATGTCTCCTTCACTTTCATTTCCCTTTTCTCCAATCCTGCCCTCTTCCAAAGGATGAAATAGAGCTGTGAGGCGTGTTGTTCCCTTAAGGAAGGAAATAATTCATTAACGACAAGGGTTTGACAAGGCAGGCAGTCCTGAGGTTACAGAAGGCTAAAAATGGGAGAGGGTGCAATTGCTATGGTGGGCTAAGACTTAAAATAATTACAGTCACAAAAAGACAAATACCGTTTGATCCCACTTATGTGAGGTTTCTAGAGGAGTCAAATTCATAGAAACAAAGTAGACTAGAGGTTGCCAGGGGCTGGAAGGAGGAGGAAACGAGGAGTTCAATGGATGGAGTCTCGGTTTTACACGATGAAAAAGTTCTGGAGATGGGTTGCCCAACATTGTGGATATACTTAACCCTACTGAAATATATACTTAAAGATGGTTAAGATGGTAAATTTTATGTTATGTATATTTCACCACACTTAAAAATAATAATTATTATAATCAGAATCCACATGTAACGGGCAATTTCTTCCTACGTGCTCAGTACTGGGCTCAATATTTTAAAATTATGTCATTTATGTATTACAACCATATTGATGGAAATTATTAATATACCCACTCTACTTATGGTGAAGACTGAGCTGAAGAGAGGTTAAATGACTTGCCCAAGGCAAGTGGCAATGGAACCAGGATCCCAACTGAAGCAGTCCAGCTCCATCCTGAGCCCACCCTCTTACCGGCTGCATCTCACAGGCAAAGTGATACTGCCCACTGGAGCTGGGGCTAAGCTTAATTATGCAGAATATCTCCATATTTAGAGCAATGCATCCAGAATATATTCTGTTCCTGCCACTTCCAGTATATTATTTTAAAGCAGGGTGGGGGGATAAGCCAGCTAGGACTGTGGGTTGCTGTCTGCATACAATGTTAAGACCAGGTCAATATGAGGTCATCTTTAGAAAAAGAGAGGGAAAAAGATCATACTGAAGAATCAGTGAAGGTGATTTACAATTTCTTCATTTGTATGGCATTTTGAAGACATTATGATCATTTAATTCCATTACAACAAGATGTTATTATTTTATCTTTTTTTCTCCCAATGAGGAAACTGAAGCTTAGAGAATCAATCACGTTAAATGACTTGCTCGAGGTCACAGAGCTGAATCTCAAACCACAGACCTTCTAATTCCAAATGCACAGTTCTTTTCACTCTTCCAGAACTGAAGCAGCTTTTGCAGCATCTCCAATAGTCTCCATAAACTTACTCCACTTCTGGAGAACGATGATGGCAGAAGGAGACATGGAGGAAACTGGTTAGAAATATAATACTGTTTTGTCCCACTGCAACATTAAAGTCAACATTTACATTAAATTTCATTGACTTTCATATAACTAAAGGTAGGCAAGTAATTTGTATATTCAAAAGCTCAGGGCCGGCCCTGCGGCCGAGTGGTTAAGTTCGCCCGCTCTGCTGTGGCAGCCCAGGGTTTCGCTGGTTCAGATCCTGGACTTGGACATGGCGTCAAGCCATGCTGAGGTGGCGTCCCACGTGCCACAACTGCAAGGATCCACAACTAAAAATATACAACTATGTACCGGGGGCTTTGGGAAGAAAAAGGAAAAATAAAATCTTTATTAAAAAAAAAAAGGACGCCGGAAGTACGTACACACACACAAATGTTGAAGGTATTTGGAACCTAAATCTGGATTATGTTCATAAGAATCCACGTGTTGGGAGCCAGTAATTATGGGGGCCCAGAGAATTCTCTGAAGAAAAACCTGTAGGACTAAATCTGATAAGCATCTCTGGTGATGGGAAACAACCCACAATGACTTTAAGATTCCTTCCAGTGCTGTGATTCTGTGACCAGGCCAACATTCAACTTCATAATCAGGCCAGTCCACCAGATGTGCTGGACAATGTGCCAGATTCCTTTCTCAGAGACACTTCCCATTCGGGAAGCCCCAGGAACGGTCAACTGCTACTCCACAGGCCCTACAAGCTTGTGGTTTCCAACAGGGCAGCTGTTGAGTCTGCACAGGTTCCTACATTGTGATTGGAAGTATATTTTTCTAAAACGATTCTCACATAGGAGGTGGCTCAGACAGCCCAGAACACCATGAGTGTGCTGTTTCTTTTTTTTCTTTTTTTTGAGGAAGATTAGCCCTGAGCTAACATCTGCCACCAATCCTCCTCTTTTTTGCTGAGGAAGACTGGCCCTGAGCTAACATCCATGCCCATCTTCCTCTACTTTATATGTGGGATGCCTGCCACAGCATGGCTTGATGAACAGTGCTTAGGTCTGCACCCAGGATCCGAACCGGCAAACCCTGGGCCACTAAAGTGGAACATGTGAACTTAACTGCTGTGCCACCAGGCCAGCCCCTTAGTGTGCTATTTCTAGTGTGTGTGTCTTCCAGGATCTAATTCTTAAGACCTCTCGTCCAGGTCCAATACTGCTGAATGAGTAAAACAAACAGGGCAATTGAGCTCTGACAGCCTCTTTGTTAAGAACCCTCCACCCCAACACCGAACTGCTGAGAACCTGGACAGAGCCCAAGCTGGACAGCTCAGAGTAGCTTCACGCTGGGTGTCTCAAGGAGAACACGCTGGTATTTCTCATGGGCAACTCTACAGAAGAGTACAGGGCCAAGGGCTATCCGCCCACCATTTCAGAATCCCATCAAGTCATCTGTCCCACTCTGAGAGCTGCTTCAGAATCAGAGGGCTGTTCAGAGGGAGGAAAATCTAGCAACTGCACAGCCCAGGGCTCACAACAACCAGCCAGCTCCAGGTGAAGCACATCGATTCATCCCTTCCTCCCCACCCTTCCCTATGGGTTGTGGACATCCATTAACACCTGCCCTGAACTCACCACCCAGCAGCTAATAGGGCAGGAAAGCCCGACAATTAGCCTCTTCGGGCAGGAAGACTCCATCCAGCTCCTTCACTCTGGGACTGTGCGCAAGTCACCTCAATTACTCTTGACAGTGGCTTTCCCCGTCACTATCATTAAGTAAGAATCACCACTAACTTACATGGGGCCCAGCAGGCCCTCCGATGTGACATCACCCCTTTGGGGGCAGGGATGGCTCCCCACCAGCTCTGAAGCTCAATTTACAGGCATGAGAAAACCAAGGCACCAGTAATTTGCCCTGGGGGAGACAGAACAAAGCCAAAACTTGACTCCCCTCTGGATCAAATCGACTGACAGTGTAGCAGCCAATAAGAAGGTGTCACTCCATGCTTCCCCGGGACTATCTGTAAGGCTATCCAGTCTTAGGGCCATGGATGACCCCAGAACCCACTGCTAAATTACAATACAATTACCACCAACACACACACCCACAAATAAGATCTAAATCAGACACTCACTACATTGCTATGTCATAAAAGGGTCTTAGATGCCAAAAAGCAGCCACAAGTTAAGCAGAGGGACCAGCTGTGACTCAGCTTTTATTCCCAGGGCCTGGCAGGACGCAGCCCCTGGGAAGCTCACTCAAATGTGTGTTGAAGGGATTACCACAGGAAATGTCTGAATTGACCTAGCCATCCTCTTTTTCTTTCAGACCTGGAATTTCAAAATGACAGCTTGCCTTGCTCATCCTTAGCATCAGCCTTGATTCCATCCTAAAGTAAGTAACATACTCAGGCAGAGACAGGGAGTTGTATACCCAAATCTCAGTCCCTGAGTTTTAGCGAGGCACATGCTGACATTCTGCAGCCTCCCTTGCAGCTTGTTTTAACTGTCCTAAGTTCTGGCCAATTAAATAAGCACAAGTGTGACGTGGGAGCTTCCTGTAAGGATCCCATTTTGACTGTCTTCTTCCTGTTGGCTGGAATGAAGATTTGATGAATGGAGCTCAAGCAGCCACTTTGCAGCATCAATATCATGCTAACTAAGGGGAGTGGAACAACTAAATAAAGAAGCCACAGACTCAATCATAGAACTGAGACAGGAATAA
Source organism: Equus quagga (assembly GCF_021613505.1). Classification (NCBI taxonomy): domain Eukaryota; kingdom Metazoa; phylum Chordata; class Mammalia; order Perissodactyla; family Equidae; genus Equus; species Equus quagga. Next base: position 31,505,665 of record NC_060279.1, on the reverse strand, counting down.
GAGTGAGGTAAACTATTTTGTTTAAACCTTATTGTTTGAGGTATTCTGTCACTTTCAACTAAAATGATCTTAATACTAATGTCAACATCCACATACCCAGTATACCTCAGTGTAAATGTTCTCTTAAAAGCTGGGGTAATCCTCCTCTCCTGGTCCAGGAGGCTGTCTTATTCGGTGCCACAAGCATCTCCTCAGCCAAGATATTTCCACGTGAGTTTTAAACAGCGAGGTGAGGCGCATTTTCCTGGACCAGTATCCCCAGATGACTGGGCACCTCTCTGCCACCTGCCAGCCTCTATGTATTTACCCTGATGTGTCAGCACAAGATGAAACATCCTCCCCACCTTTCAGCACCTTGCTTGTGCTGCAGGCCAAGCTCTCTAGAGAGGAAGCAGTCCCCAGGAGGGGGAGACCCTGAAGATTATAAACACTCGATAAAAAATTCCTCAGAGTAGAAGCTCTCAGTGTTAATCCCTGATCCATATGCTGGTGCCACAAAGGTTGTCCGGCCTAGAAAAACCCAGATGTTAGACCGCATCCGAGAAAAAGTCTGGTTGATCAACAGTCACCAACATCAACACACTGCCAGGACTTTTCGGTGAATTGGCAAGCTCATTAAGCTCTATTCCTAGCAAAGGCATTTTAAAAATTCGCGTCTGGGTTTGTAAAATTACACGTTTGGCTCTGCTCTCTTTAGAGTCATGAGCACTTACTGAGAAACCGTCTCAAAGAGCACATACTCACGGAGCTAAACAGGTTTAGAGTCAACTGAGGGATGACAAATAGCGAACAGCTAACACACAGAATACACCATCTGCCAGGAACTGTTCTAAGACTTTATATGTCCTACATTATTTAATCCTCAAACCAACTCTGTGAGGTGGGTGTTCTTATTACGCCCATTTTACACAGAAGGAAATGGAGGCACAGAGAAGTAAGCTGAGTGACTTGGTCCGAGATCACACAGCTAGAAAGCAGCTGAACCAGTCTTCAAACTCAGGCAGGCTGGCTTCAGCATGCACGCTCTTAACAACTACACACACGGCCTTGCCTCGCCACACTGTCAGAAGGGGATGAAAACCTCTTCTCTTTCCAAGAGCCACAATCACCCTACAAACACGGGCGTCATGCCAACACTGGAGACACAGGAGCTGCCAGGAGCAAAACATTCTCAGCAGAACTCTGCAATTTCCTCCCCGTGGGCCCCGCAGAGCCCAGGCTTGTTGGACCTCCTTAGAAGTTAATTTTCTGATAAATATTTTACTAGGAAAAGGGCTATGACAAGTCACTTCTGATCCCCTACAATTCGGTCTTTGGTAGGAAATGGTATCTAAGCACATGCTAAAGGGGGCTGGGACTGATGCTCTGGGAAACAGGCGAACCCAAGTAGATGTCTGGGGACAGAAATGAGCAAACTCTAAAACCCCACCACAGTGAAACAGATGCGCTCTTACTGGCTGGTGCGTTGTGAGGTGGTGATACCCTTTTAGAAAGCAGTACCGAGTAAGAATCATAGCAACATTCCTACCCTTTCAGCAAGTAAGAGACTTACAATGAGATCAGTGAAGGTTACAGGAATATGAGCAAAAGTGTAAGCAGAAAAGAGAGAACAGAAACTGGAGCATATACCGTGACTGAAATCGTGTAGAAGATATGAGTAAACAGGAGGGGGAATCAGGACGGCAAATCGGTCAAAAATGAAAATTACTGTATTTCTTCTATATCATCTTAACAAGAAAAGGCGGGGTGGGTGCCCATATTCCTCAGGTGAAGCCAAATTCTCATTTCACCCTCAGCCTGGTTAACAGCTACCACCAAACAAAGGCAAAATGTCCCGCGAGACAGAACTGTGCCTGGACTCTGTGGCAATACAGGCCTCCCAAAGGGATTAAAATTACTCAGTATAAAACAATGGCTGATTTCAGCCTCCTCTTGCTGATTCTGAGCCCGAATAAGGAATTTGTGGCTACTTCTCTGTATTTCCCACAGGACAAACATAAAAAGGTAGCACACACATACTCCCAAAAAACGGAAGGCATGTAGGCTTACTGCTAGCTTTGATGAAACTGCTGCTTATGAAGCCCTCTCGAAAGGTAGAAGCAAGGAGGCCTGCTGGAGGGTTGATTCCTACGGCCTCATGGGTGCAAGGGAGCTTGGGTCTATTGACTTCCCCTTTTTTTCTTGAGGGTTAGGAGGCAAGTTAAGCCCCAGCAACCTGAACCACTTATCCTAGGAAAAGAGGAGGACATCTTTGGACGAGGCACACCAAAACCCATCCACTTGCTGCAGTCTGGCTTCCCGAGCAAGGATAATATGACTATTACAGAAACTAGGGCCCAGGACGCCAAGTCCTTCTGGGGGAGAGAGACAAAAAGAAAGTTGACTTTCCCTCTGTTTTTTAAAAAAATGAATGGATAAAGCAGAGCACAATATGCCAGCTGGATCCTCCGCTGAATCTTTGCAAATTGAAGGCCACACATGGGTAAACATTTAATGTGGCCCTAACAGCACAACTGTGCTTTGTTGTACAAAGTACGTTTGAGTTAACTCTTCCCCTCCAGCAATCCTTATCCAAACTGTCGAAAACCAGAAGTCAGACTATCTGGCTATCAAAAGATTTTTTTTTCTTTTAATTTCCTCTTAGGTCTCCTCCAGCACCCACATCTAACTATAGAGCAGCATGGGAGGAAACCAAAAGCATGTGCCCAGCACCCACTTCCCTTCTTTTTGAAAGTCTCTTTCATTGCCTTGGAAAACTCAATTTGCTATTTATTCCTCACAGCATTTGAAGAAAGGGTTCAGATCCCCTCTCAGCAGACTCAATTCCCTTGAGTTGTTCCTTCTAGATTTTGACAGATTCCTCCTCCGTCACCACCTCCTAAGTCTTCAAATTCCTCTGGAATCAAAAAAATAAATAAAAGGACTCCCAAAGCTACACAGAACATGTTACTCTATAAAGGATGAGGAGTTGACCGCACTGAAAGTCATCAAATTTTAGGGCTAATCTACTGTTGGCAAATAAAAGGAGTTAGAGCAAATAGCCTTTATAGAGAACGGTATTTTTTTTTTTTTACTAATTTGTGAAACTGAATGAACTATCATTAAATACAGGCCAAACTTTAGTTTCAGACTCATACAAATATGTCCAAGTGATTTGACAAAGGCACAAACGCAATTCAATGGAGGAAGGACAGCCTTTGTAAGAAATGGTGCTGGAGCGATGGGACACTGGTAGCCCAAAAGAATGAACCTTGACCTAAACCTCATACCTTCTACAAAAATTAACTCAGAATGGATCACAGGCTTATGCAAAACATAAAACTATAAAACTTATTAGGGAAAAACATAGGAGAGAGTCTTCAGGATCTAGTGCTTGGCAAGGATTTCTCAGACTTAACACCAAAAGCTTAGTCCATAAAAGGGAAAGTGGAGAAACTCAATTTCATCACAACTAAAATGTGCTCTGTGAAACATTCTCTCTTAAGAGGATGAAAAGAAAAGCTACAGACTGGGAGAAAATACTTGCAAAACACATATCTAATAAAGGACGGGTACCTAGAAATATATATAAGAATTCTCAAAACAACAGTAAAAAACCAAACAATCCAATTAGAATATGGGCACAGACATGAAGAGGCATTTCACCCAAGAGGGTATACAGATGGCGAATAAGCACACGGAAAGATGCTGAACATCATTCGCGATTAGGGAAATGGAAATTAAAACCAGGATGTCATGTCACCATACACCTATCAGAATAGCTAAAATAAAATAATAGCAACAACACTAAATGCTGGTGACAATGGGGAGAAAATGATCACTCATACACTGCTGGTGGAAATGCAAATGGTTCATTTACTCAGGAAAACAATTTGGCACTTTCTTTAAAAACTAAACACGCAACTACCATATATGATCCTGCAATGTACTCCTGGGCACTTATCCAAGAGAAATGAAAACATGTTCACAAATGTTCCTAGAAGCTTCGTTCATAATAGGCCAAAATTGGAAACCATCCAGATGCTCTTTCATGGGTAAGTGGTTAAACAAATTATAATGCATCCATCCCATGGAACACTACTGAGCAATTAAAAGGAACCAACTACTACCTGTATGAAACTCCAGATACTTGTGCTAAGGGGGGAAAAAAGGCAATCCTAAAAAGTTACATACTGTATGATTCCATTTATATAACGTTTTAGAAATGACAAAATTATGGTAATGGAGAACATGTTAGTGGTTGATGAGGATTAGGGTGAGGGGGGAATGGCTGTGGTGAGAGAAGGCAGAGGCGGCTAAGAAAGGGCAACATGAGGGAGGGAGGGGTGCTGTGGTGACGGGAAGACTCTGTAGCTTTCCTTTACCAATGACAATACCCTGGTTGTGTTTTGCAAGATATTACCATTGGGGAAACTGAGTAAAGGATACATGGGATCTCTCTGTATGATTTCTTACAACTGTATGTAAATCTATAATTATCCCCTCAAAAATTTATCTAAAAAAAAGATCAATGACCATCTATCTTCTGCGCTTTGTCCTTTATTTAGTACCAGAAATTCAACCTCTCACCTTTCAAAATTCTTTTCTCCTCACAAACCACTGTCAATTAATAATTAATTGATATGGCGTGAATGTATTTTGTATGTAGGACAGACATGAATTTGGGTTGAGAAGGGGAGAACAGACTGTCACGGGTTGCATTACGGACCCCAAAGAGATATGACTATGACCCAACTCCGGGAACCTCAGAATGTGCCCTTATTTGGAACAAAGGTCTTTGCAGACGTAACTAAGTTTAAAGATCTTGAGACGAGATCATCCTGGAATAGGGTGGACCTTAAAGCCAATGACTAACGTCCTTATAAGAAACAGAAAAGGAGAAAATACAGAGACACGGGGGAACCGTCATGTGAAAATGGAGGCAGAGATTAGAGCGATGGATCTATAAGCCAAGGAACTTCACAAGAAGCTAGGAGAGAAGCACAGAATGGATTTTCCTTCAGAGCTTCCAGAAGGAACCAACGTTGCCAAACACCTAGATTTTGGATTTCTGGCCTCCAGAACTGTAAGAGAATAAATTTCTGTTGTTTTAAGCCAGCAGGTTCATGGAAATTTGTTACTGCAGCCCTAGGAAACGAATAAACCTGTCATTTTTTAAGGGGTGTGTTCAATTTCTCTCTCTTTTTAATTACAGAGGATGTGAGCACTTTCTTCAACTTCTACTTATGTATACCCCTGGACACAGTGTTTTCCTTCTTCCAGAGGATCTATGTCATAAGGATGTATCATCTCATTTTATAATCTTTTCCCGCAGAACCTTCCCTGGTGTGTGTTTGCTCTCATAGTACACTATGGCTAGCTGGCATTATCGGAGTGTCTACTGCATCAAATGTCCTGGTTAATAATTATCAGACATTCTCAACAGACTCAACCAATTTTTAAAGACTTCAACTATACTTATAAGTAAAACTACACTGAGCAGTGGACTTAATCTCCTGTTTCCTTGGTAACCAAGAAGTTGCTTCCAGATCCAGCAATGTGCTTCAGGATCTTCAAAATGAGTAGCAATAGCTAGGCTGCCGATGTATAAAAGTGCCATTCTACAGAGCTTTTATGTTTTGATAGAAATGCCCAACAAATTTCTGGACAAGATAGATTTTTTTTTTAAAAAAAGCAAGATGGATGAAAATTACACACTTACCACAACGTTTTAAAAAGCAAAAAATAGGTCCTCCAGAACCAGGGTAGGCTCACAGGACCCGGCTTGATTCCTGACTCTATCACACCCACCCCTTTTATCTCGGGCAGCTCAACCTCTCAGACCTTACTGTCCCTGTCACAAACTGTGAGGAAGGATATCCACTCTACAAGTGGGCTCTAGGTGTTAACGGGCACTGGCTAACACAAAGTACATTTTCAGTAAAAATTATTCTCTGCTCTAAGACCCGTCAAATTTTCATTTAGGCAAAGATTTCCTGGAAACAACCAGTTGGAAGCTTTTGATTTTGTACTCAAGTTGAAGACTTCCTCATGATTCTTGCCCACTCTTTTTTTTTTTTCTTCACATCTATAAAATTCTACAAAAAAACCCCTACATCTCTCTCGCTCTTGCTCAGAATTCTGTAATTTGTCCCAGCTTCATTGTTAAATCTTCATGATCTTAAAACCTGAGCTGAAATTCTGGGTTTCTTTTTTTGTAGTTCTTACTTTGGTTTTTCTACTTACTTCTCTCTATTACCCTTTTCAAGGTAGTTAGCTTTTTGACTGGCAATATCTCCACCATGGTACAAAATTTAAAAGGTACAAAATAGCAGAGAGTACAAAGTCTATCCCCGTCCCATCCTACATCCCAACCACCTTTCTGACTACTTCTTGGCAGCCAGTGTTTTCAGTTTCATGCACATCCTTTCAGAGGTTGTTGGTCATTGCATATAAAAACATGAGCGTGTATAAACTTTTCAAACACTAACACAATGCTGTCTGTACCTTCATTCACTTATGTATTTTGAGGATTATCCCCTTAGTACATTTAAGACCACCTCCTTTTTAAGGGCTTCATAGTATCCCATTTATGAAGGAACCACAGCTAATACTTCCACTGATGGACATTTAAATTGTGCTCAGCTTTTTCTAAAATAACTTTATTTATGGGCATATGTATCTATCTGTAGGATAAATTTCTATAGTAGATTTGCTTGGGCAAAGAATTTTTTTTTTATATTTCCATACATAAGCCCAGATAGCCCACACTATCAATAGTGTACATATACCTATTTCCTCATACTCTTAATGGTATCTAACATAATGCTATCTAATTTATCTTCCTATTTTAAGTGAGGATAAACATCTTTTACACACCTAAAAGTGTGTTTTCTTTTTCTGAAACCAGTCTGTTGATATCCCATCCTCACTTCTCTGTTGAGTTACAGGTCTTTTCTTATTGATTTATAAAAGCTCTTTATATATTAAGAAAAACAGCCATTTCTCATTTGTATCACAAATATTCTTTGCAGTTAACTGTCTTTTTACTTTAAACTGATGTTTCCTGAAGAAAATTTTTTATTATTTAGTTAAGTTGATTTTGTAATACTTTTTATTATATTTAGAAAAAAACTTCATCACACAGAAATTTATAATAAATTCCCCTAAGTTTTCTTTCCCTTAGTGACCCTCTCTCACCCTTTCTTTGCCTTCATCTCCCAAGATCCCAACCAGATCAAAGGAGAACCACAAGAGGGCACCAATCCAGCAGCTCTCTGAACCCTGAACCTACAGGCCAGATACCGAGGGAGCAGAGGGGAAACAACTGAGAGGAAATGAGATCTAACGGAGTGGCTTGTATGGAACTTCCTGTGCACATACAAAGAGTTACAGAAAAACCTGCAGCTGTGTCCCTCTGGAATTCATCCGGAAAGAGACACAGGATCTGCTTTCAACCCTCTGGCCCACAGCTGCACACGTGCTAAGGGATCAGGCTTGTGGCACCACTTTAAGAGCAGAAATCTGCAGCAAGTTTGGAGGACATCATAGGTGAAGGCCATTGCTAAAGTTATCTTTCTTTAAAACACAGGTATATTTTCCCACCTCATGCAGGGTATTCTTTTAGGAGTGTGAAATCCTGTCTCTCCCTACCATGAAAAATAGCAAAAAATAAGCACACACATACACACACCAAAAATTGCCACAAATTAAAAACTAGTGGGCAATGTCAGTCCAAAGAAGCCTTCAATAAATAATACATATATAATTGAAGACAGGAAATTAAGAAGCATATTAAATACCATGTTTCTAATCCTACCTTGATAATTTCCTTCTCCTTCCCTCCATCTCACTTGAAATGGCTTCGGGAGATTTCTAGGAAATCATACACAGAAAGTCCCCTCAGGGAAGCTTCCAGTGTGCTGTCTCTCCATAATGAAATGGAGGCTTGAATCTCTTCCTCCCACATCATTCAAACAGAACCCTCTTGCCAGACACTGCAGCTCAGTAACTCCTGTGAACAGCAGCTAAGCATCTTCTTTCATATGGTAACATTATCTTTCAACAAATTGTACTGGGTAAACTGGATACCCACATGCAAAAAGAATAAACTGGAACCTTACCTTACACAAGATACAAAAATTAACTCATATGGATCAAAGCCCTACATGTAAGAGCTGAAACTATAAAACTCTTAGAAGAAAACATAGGAGGAAAGCATCGTGACATTGGATTTGGTGATGATTTGTTGGATATGATACCAAAAGCACAGACAATAAAAGAAAAAATAAATAAGACGGACTTCATCAAAATCAAAAACTTCTGTGCATCAAAGCACACTATCAACAGAGTTAAAAAAGCCATCTAAGGAATGGGAGAAAATGTTTGCGAATCACATTATCTGATAAGGGACTGGTATCCAGAATACGTAAAAAATTCCTACAACTCAACAACAACAGAAACCTGATTAAAAAATGGGCAAAAGATTTGAACAGACATTTCTCCAAAGATATATAAATGGCCAATAAGTACATGAAAAGATCTTCAAAATTACTGATCATTAGGGAAACGCAAATCAAAACCACAATGAGATACCTCTTCATACCCATTAAGATGGCTATTAACAGAAGGGAAAAAAACCCCACAGAAAACAATAAGGGTGATTGAGGATGTCAAAATAATTGGAACCCCGTGCACTGTTGGTGGGAATGTAAAATGGTGCAGCCACTGTGGAAAACAGGACGGCAATTCCTAAAAATTCAACATAGAATTGCCATATGATCCAGCAATTCCACTTCTAGGTATATACCCTAAAGAATTGAAAGCAGGAACAATGCAACATCTATTTACCCTTAAAAAGGAAGTTCTGACACACGCTACGACATAAATGTACTTGAGATAACTCCTCAAGGAATTAAGCCAAAGGAAATAAGCCAATCACTAAAGAATAAATACTGCACAATTCCACTTATATGAAGTTCCTAGAATAGTCAAATTCAGAGAAAGTAGAATGATGGCTACCAGGGGCTGGGGCGGGAGCGGGGTTGGGGGGCGGGGTGTTATTGTTCAATGAGTACAGAGCTTAAGTTGGAGAAAATGGAAAACGTTCTGGAGATGAATGGAGATGAAAGCTGTGCAACAATGTCTCAGTGTACTTAATGCCACACACACTTAAAAATGGTTCAAGTGGTAAATTTTATGTTATGTATATTCTACCACAATAAAAAAGTTATCTATGTTATTACTACTCTCCTCTCCACCACTAAACCACATAAATCAAGGGCAAGGATCTTATCTCAGTAATCTTCGCACACCTATCCCAGTCTACGAACTCAATAAAAGCATACTGAGCCTAAGTCACATTTCTCAGGTAGAGTCTCTAAAACCAAGATGTCCTTCCTCCAGGTTCAGGTTCAGCACCCGGAACCATGATGGGGGCAGGGAGACCTTGTTATAGAACCCTTTTCTCACTTATAGAAATCAATTCCCTCATTAAGAAATACTTTTTAAAAAAAAATCAATAGCTTGTTTTACTAGTTATTGACTTCAAGCCAAGCTCTTCACAGCTTACTTCCTGGTACAGGCTAAAAGCACGGCATAGACTCCAAACTCCCAGAGTTAACTTCCTCTTCCAGGAAGCCTTCAAAGATTGCTCTTTTGAAAGTACCTTTGCTCCCTGTTCCTCCTTTTCCTCCTCCCCCTACTCCCCACACCAGCCAAGGGCTCAGATTTCCGCAGCCCTTGCTCAGTTTCTAGCTACACACCAACCCCCAAGGTAGTGAAGGAGAACTAGATAGAATGAGATGTTTCTGCTAAGCAGCTGGAAAGCATTAGGCTTGCTCTCACCCCTTCAGAGAATCAAGAGTCTTGACATGGGTTCTGTCACTCCTGATGGGAGTCAAGGCTGGTTAAGTGAGCGCTCTGTAATTAGTTACCGTGTTCACCATCCCCCTCCCTTTTCCAAGCATTCTCATGGGGTCCTTGGCTGTGGTGTGTTTATTTCAGAGCACCTTTCCTGTCTTCTCAAGGCAGACGCTTCGTTTAAAGAGCAGCCTAGTGAAACGGAATGGAGAGTCAGAAAAACCTAAGGAAGATATCAACAGGCTGAATGAGAAAAAACACCAGTTGACCTTTCCGCCCAAAGAAAGCAAGAGCAAAAACAGGAACAACAGTTTTTCTAGCCTTTTCTACTGTGGCTCTCAGTGCTGTACTTGCCGTGCCTGCTGGGGGAGCCTGACTGCATTGCCACCCCAGCAACACACTGGGTCTGGGTCCCAGCTCTCCCAGAAAACTACTCACAGCGCTGCCCACAGCAAGCACCAAGGATTTTGCCCACCGATTTGGCAAGAGTATGAAAAGTGTTCATCCTTTTAACCAATAATTTGACTTCTGGGAATTTATCCTAAGGAAATAAAGAGAAGCAAAAATTTTATGAAGATGTTCATCACTGCAAAAAAGATGATGACAACCCACACAGTCAACAACGAGGGAAGTGGGAGTTGTTAAGTAAGTCTTGGTACAATGCATATAAAATATAAAACAGCTACCAAGCCATGTTGGCAAAGGGTATTTGATAATAAGGGGAAATGCTCAGGGTACATTAAGTTTAAAAAATTAAGATACAAAACTATATTTTTTTCTCAATTGTGTCCAAAACCAAAAATAAGTTCCACGGATGCATATATATTAAAGTTCAAAGAGAAACATAGCAGTTTTAACAATGGTTAGGTTTGGGTGAAGGAAGTATAAGTCATTTTTTCCTTCTTTATACTACTCCATTTATTTTTTTACTTTTTTGGTGAGGAAGATTGGCCCTGAGCTAACATCTGTTGCCAATCTTCCTCTTTTTGCTTGACGAAGACTGTTGCTGAGCTAACATCTGTGCCAATCTTCCTCTATTTTTAATGTGGGGTGCCACCACAGTGTGGCTTGATCAGCAGTGCTAGGTCCACACCTGGGATCCAAACCCATGAACCTTGGGTTGCTGAAGTGGAGTGCACGAACTTAACCACTATGCCACTGGGCCAGCCCCTCTAATTATTTTTTATATACCAAATGGTAAGGCTCAAGCAGAAAAGAGGTCCAACCCAGAACCCCATACACAAGATGCTAATACCCATAAAAATAATAAAACATTTGTTTCTGGAACGTTATTTTTTTCTTAAAAAAAATCATTCTATTTATAGTCCTTAAAAATGACTGCTAAGAGGAAAAGCTGTGTCCTCTGGTGAGGCTAAAATCCATTATCATTAGGACAGGTAGTGCTTGGGTGGAGACGGAAAAAATTCTGTGGTTTCCTATTCTTATTTGGCAGATTGAGTCTGACCACTACAAAAGCCAAGAATGCACAAAAACAGGGGGCAGATCCAGGACCCTGATTGTGTGGGGTCACTTACCTGGTTGTTGGAAAAATAAGGCAAGAACTATTAAAGAATAAACATGACTTTTTATGACACGTGTAAGGTGTGACTGCACATTTAACAAATACATAATTGATACATACCACATATGCTTTCTAAGTACATTTCAGAGATCTTTATCTTCATCACAGACCAAACGAGTTTGCAAACCAGCAATTACGAAGCACCAGATGATCTCTATGACTCCACTACTAACATTCTGCATTTCTAGAACACCCTATTTGAGGTTTTTCAGGTTCAATTATACTCAGCTCAAAACTAATTTTGAGCATGCTTTTTTAGCATCTGGTTCCAATATGACTCCCCTTTAGCCTGCGGAAGGCCCTGGCCTAAAAAGGATGTCTCCTTCTTTACAAAATACCCTACAAGTAGTCCCCAACTTACAAACACATTGACACCCAAAAGTTCCCCGGCTGCATAAAAGTGGGAACACATTTTGCCATACAAATGAGTGGGGATCAGGTTCTCAGCATGGCTTCTAATGCCAGTTTAACCCATATACCGCTGATGAAATACCCAAGATCTATTAAATAGAGAAAACAGTACTGCAGCAATTCTAAAATTTAAGTGAAAAAGAACACCAGTCCAACTGAGTAAACGCTGGTGCTTAAGGATAGAGACCTAGGTTTCTTCTGAAGGTTTTTTCTTCATGCCACTCACAGAAAATGGGCAAAGCAGCTTGGTCTCCAGTACAACCTGCCTGCCTCCCTGTGGACTTCTCTACTCCAAGACTCTCTGCTCCACTAATTTTCTGTGTGTCCTCAAGAGACGAGCCCTCAGGTGCATAAATCGCTCTGATGGTCAACCTATAAAGCAGATGTCTAGCATGCCTGGGTGCCTGGCACAGAAGAAGACAGAGCCATCGAACGGACATCCCAATGGTTCTAGGTTTCATTTCCCAGGGCCCATGGGCTCACACATAATTACACGTTTCTTATGTTCCAGATCTGCCTGAGGGCAGTTAAGAACCAGACAGTAAAAATTATCTTCAAGCAGCCAAATGCCTACCAAGGTCCCTGACTTAACTAAAGCTTTGTTTTTTCTACAAGGAGATCCTCAATTACAGGTCATTTACTCTCAATTTTTACAAACAAATCTAACAAGCTTCTCCTCCAGATTTCAAGTGAAACGGAAGGTAACTAACAATCGTTGAGCGCCTCTGTGCGGCACTATTTTATTCTCATTTAAGGGTTTAAGTGTCTTGTCAAGGTCACTCAGCAATGACACTGGACCTGTGAGCTGAAACTGGACCTCACCTGGCTGGCTCTGAGGTCAGTGGAGGGAGAGTTGCTGCCAGGAGCCAGCAGCCACCTGACTATCCTATTAAAGTAGTAAGACAAGCTGCTGTAAGTCTCAGGCTGCGGCAGTTCCATTCACTAACTGCTCCTTAGGGAAACAAAGAGGTGCGTGGAATACTTTTCAATCATTTCTCTCTAAAATTAAGTTTCCCCAAGTGCTGGTACTTAAAAGGGGCTATGTGAAACACTATGAACCCCAAGATGCCAGGTGGGTGGGGTTGTTACTCCCAAGGACCTCATACTGCCAATCACGTGAATCCAGCACGGCCTGGTGCACCGAGATTGAGCAGTGGTGATGTGGCCAGAGGACAGCCCTAAGGGGGTTTTCTCACGTGGATGCAGCAGCATCCTGGCCCTGCTGCCTTAGCAAGGACAGCTTCACTCTTCAGTGAGGGTTTGTGGCGCAGTAGGAAGACACACCTCAGAGCACAGGGGAAGGGCTTCGTTTCCGCGAGTTTTATCATCTGAGACTACTCAAAAGGAAGGGAAGACAGAAGGCATATGAACAAAGAAAGCGATGAGAATGCAAACCAGGTGACTTTTACGTTTTCAGTCAAGTATTCAGAAATCAAGGATTTCTACCAAGGAGCTAAGAGGACTTGGGATTTTCTTTTTAACAAGCAAGGACCTTCAAGTGGGAATCATTAAAGAGTAAAAAATGGTGAGGGCCTCTATCAGAACTCCTTCTATTTCCCAAGGGCCACTCAATAGTTATCAATCAGTTTACTAAAAATGATAACATAATTTATTGAAATTATAAAAGTGGCATCACAAAATTGGTGTGTATTTCCCTAGAGGCAGGATAGCAGGGTGAAGGGAAAATAGGCTTGAGTTACACAGATCTGTGGTTGAACCCAGCTGTGGCTGGGTGGCCTTGAGCAAAGTGGTTAGCTTCCTTTAGCCTCGGTTTCTTCATCCATAAGATGGCCAGGTAGGGGACACCTATCTCATAGGCATGTGGTAGACAGTCAACAAACCACAGCTAATTCATTTTACTGCTGCTAAGACACAAATTATAGCTGACAAGTTTTCTTTTCTTTTTCTTATTTTTTTTAAACAAAAAGCAGATTCAAGCACCTACTTACACCTAGTAAAGTATTAGGCATTGAAGGCAAATCATGCAGACTTAGTCCCTGCTCTCTTGGAGTTTATCATCACAATCCCAAGGATACTAACAAATAAGAGAGTGAAAAGATATAAGATTAAGAATTTACTCTGTATTAACATCCTGCATAATTGCAGGGAGGTGACCCAGAGTCCTTCGGTCATAGTCCCCTCCTCTTTCGTCAACAGTGGAAAGACTTAGAGAAACAGGCAGCTCAACCGTGGTGGTGTATAGCCTTAGAGACAACGCCAAGGAAGGAGGGCGCAAAGGTGGGGAAAAAAGAACAACTAAAAAGTTCATCCTGGGGCTGGCCCCGTGGCCAAGTGGTTAAGTTCGCGCGCTCCGCTGCAGGCGGCCCAGTGTTTCGTTGGTTCGAATCCTGGGCACGGACATGGCACTGCTCATCAAACCACGCTGAGGCGGCGTCCCACATGCCACAACTAGAAGGACCCACAACGAAATATACAACTATGTACCGGGGGGCTTTGGGGAGAAAAAGGAGAAAAAGAAAATCTTAAAAAAAAAAAAAAAAGTTCATCCTGCAAGACAGGTGGTCAACACAGCCTGAAAACAGACAGTGGGACAGAGGGCAAACAGCTCAAATCTGCCCTGCGGTTCAACCAGTGCGCATGGAGTTAAGGCCTGGGCGGGTGCTGAGGAATCCGGGGCTCCTGTGGGAGAGGACGGGTCTGCACCACAGCAAATACGACGGTGATGGGAGCCTACTGAAAGCTGTGAGGGATGAACACTGATGGCCCTGGCCCCACACAGCAACCCAAAGAAGAGTGCGACCTGGCCACCCACAAGGAGACTGGGGGCAAAGGGGAGGGTGCTGCAGGGGAATGAGAGGCCTGTTGTCCCGGGCAAGGGAAAGAGGGCAGGGAGGGCACAGCATTCAAAAGAGGAAAGGAAGTCTCCTTGGGGTTTGAGTGTGGGAAGGACTTTCACTTTCAATCCAGTTGAACCTGCTAACTGGGTCCTATTTCTATCTGAAATGCAGGGGAAGGTTCAGAGGTCCATGCCCAGAAGGCAGACGACACTTTACTGAGAGCTGGGACACCTGTAATAAGGAAAGTAAATAAGAGACCAGGCAGAGGGCGGTTGAGGTTGACCAATTCAGACAGCAGCCAAGGATGGAGGCCAAGAGCCTCCATAAAGAAGGAAGATGGTGGCTCTGAACTGGAGGGGCTCCTCCAGACATCCAAAAATTCATGGGTAGCAATGGGCGTCAACCTCCACTCTCGAGCTGGCAGCAGCCTCCTCAGCAGGGGAAGATGGGAGGACGGCACCCACTCGGAACACTTGTCCCGGGAAGTTCAAAGCACCTGTGGGGAACATGACCTTTTTCTATAGTTTTAATTACAGTCCTCCATGTCCTGTGTCGTAAACATCGCAATTTAGTGAAGCCTCTTATCTTGTTCGCTCTTCCAAGCATATAGTCATGAAACGGGTTGTAGAAATAAAAAGCAATCCCAGCAGAGGATTTATCCAGCAGATGTCGATCTAGAGAACTTGATCCGTGGTTTTCCCAGCACTTTCAACACCCACTTCGCTAAGAGTCCATGAAGGCCTCACAAGGATGAGTACACATAAACCAGCACCCGTGCCGGCAGTTATTTCTGCTGTCTAGAACACAGCTGGAACGCCTGGCTACTCCTAATCACCTTGCCTCATGAGCAATTCATCTCTTCTCTCAAGAAGAGTCCCCGACCTGGGAAACTCTCCCTCCTGCAGTTGGGCCTCTCCTGGGCTGAGAGATGAGCACCAGGCAGGGAGCCGGCACTGGGACCACCTGTAAACTCACAGAATGAGAAATGAAGAACTGGGCACTGCTGGCTCGGCAGATTCTGCTAACATGCCCAGAAGCTTCTGCTGCACGGCCTGGCATAACCTTCCTGGACTTGGCCACTCTCTCTAGGGACACGTTCCCAGGCCTATCAGACCAGCTGGCTGCTTGCTTATTCATCTGTCAGCAAAACCAAGCTAATGTAAGCAAGGCTGCCAAGCAAACAAACTGGGAACCACTCTTTGCATGACACCCAGGGCAATACTAACAGACCCATGGACAGATGCAGAAGGCACAGGGCATGTAGTAAGCATTGGATAGCCCCACATGCGAATCCTTGGTTCCATCCCTTGTTGGCTGAGCAATCTTAGGCAGGTTACTTAACCTCTCTGAGCCTCCACTCCTTCCCATGAAACAGAGGACGAGGATCTCCCACGTCAGGATATTAGTAAATGGGCATCTTTTTATCCTTATGTGCACCTTGCACAGTGGCTGGAACACTCAGTAAATGCAAGTGGTGCCTCCCACGCCCACCTCATGCACACACCTGATATACCCTAACTCGAGACTTTTTGTAACAGCCCAGAAGAACAAACCTTTCTCCAGTCCTCCTACCATGCTCACCTCCCTCAGTTTCTCAGAGTGCTAATTCTAGAGGCCAAGATCCTCAAAACTCCTTCTGGGCCACTCTCTTGATCCCTCCAGGAGACACCGATCTAGGGAAATCTCTCCTGAAAGACACAGCAGGCCTGGTGAGAGCATCTAACCATTTAACACGTGAGGCCAACACTGACAGCCTAAGGCAAAAGCTGGGAGGGGTAAAAAGGAGAAAGTAAGACAACAGGAGGTGGGGGAGCAGAATGACAGTCAGATAACAGCCGAGCAGCAGGTGAAGGACAGGTGGTGTACAGTGGCATTGGGACGTCATTCAAACACCTCGGCTTGGCACAGAGGGTTGTCAAGCTGGCCTTCAACTGCTGCTCCTGCCTCTCACTCCTGCTATGTCCCGGGTGTGAGCACACACTCCTGTTCCCAGCCCTTCGGTTCTGTCTGGAATGCCGCCCTGCGCATGGCCCTGCCCCCCTTTCCAATCTGGCTAACTCCTGCTCATCCTGCCTACTCCCGCTCAGCCATCACCTCCTGTCATCTGCCTTCTCCACCTTCCCGCCCCTACAATTACATCTCCCTCTGGGTGTTCCCACCATACCCTGTACTCCTTATCATGCCACTTGCACAACTGCACTGTCATTGCCTATATTAGTTATGGCTTCTGCTGCCTCACTCATCTTTCTATGCCAGGTACTAGGAACACAACAGGCACTCCATGTTTGCTGAATAAATCAATGACGCAGGTGGTACTTAGGACCATAGCTCGCCTACCACTTTGATAGAGCCTCATCCGCATAGCAGAAACCAGGATTCAGAGAGTACAGCGTTCAAGTTCTGGCTCTGCCATCTGCTGTGTGTGCCTGGGGAAGACACTTTCATTTCTGAACCTTACATTTATGACATATTAAAAGAAGGAAGGATGAACACCACCTCCTTCTTCACGTGACTGTGGTTGACCTCAGGATCACTGAGAAAGCAGGTGTTGCGGGAACTCGAGTAACTGTTGTGTGCTCTGAGAGTCCACATGCTTTCCTGGGCCCCCAAAACCGTTCCCTCTGCAGAGAATGAGCCACAGCACGTGTACAACTGCCTTCCGGGTCTCATCTGTGTGAACCCGTTGCCAAACATTAAAAAGAAAGCCCCGAAGCCTAGGAGGGCTGCATTTAACGCCTATCCTTCATTCTCAGGCTCTAAATACTGGTCCCAGTTGACATCTGCAGCTGCCAAAGGAGTGACTTTTGATGCTGGAAGTGTTTTCCAATTAATTTATCTATTAAAGGTCTCCAGCTCCCACTAGCGAGGCCAAAGCCGAAGAGTTAGGAAAGTTAACAGTTAAATCAGCACCTGGCTGACTAGGCACAGCGAGCCAGCACCACCAAGGTCCCAGCTCCTAGTTCACTCACTGAAGTCATTCCAAGTCTCTCTTCCTAAGAGACACCCCTCTGCTCAGCTGCAGGATAAATAGACAAAGGAATGACAACTATGAAATTAAGACTAAGAACTAAGGCTGGAGTGGTTAAAAAGAGGAATATTTTTTGTTTTTAAACCCTCGTGCCTTTACACCTCATTATAAGTTACTTAGGGGGGAAAATCTAAAAAGAACAAACAAACAAAACTCACATAGCACCTAAAATGCATACAACAGGTGCTTAACCTCTGCTGAATAAACTAATGTATCAGATGGTACGTAGGTGCCCTAAGTTGTCTCTTGTTTTGATGGACCTCAATCAACTTAGTAGAAATCAGGTTTCAAAAAAGAGCAGAGTCAAGCACAGACTATGGCATTTACTAGCTGGGTGAGTTTGGGAAAGACACATTTCTGAGACGTAGTTTTAGCATCTAGTATAAATAGGGATGGGTATATATTGTATATAATACATAACATATTGTCTAGAACACATAATACATAATACCCTCTACAAAAGAAGACACATACTATCTCATGGTTAGTTCTTTATGGTTTAAAATTATTTTCATACCTATTTTCACATTTTATTCTCTCAATACCTAGGAGCCACAGACACCTTCCTCTTTACAGAGACGACTGAAAATCGTGGAGGTTAGTCAGCTTGCACCAGGGCATACCCAGAGGCTGAGCAGATTCAGAGTTTTTCAACTCCTCTACTCTGCGACTCTTCCCAGTGTTCCATGCTGGCCAGAACCGGGAGACAGTATCAACGCTCCCCCACCCAAGCTGCTCTGTGATGCACCCACCTCTGCACCCACCTGCTGTCCTGGAACCTCCATTTTCAACATCACAGGCGGCCCCTGCTTCCACACACCGCAGCTCAGACACTGAGACCTTCAGCATCACCCAAAGCAAGGTTCAAACAGTACACATTCTACCGTCCTGCATGTGTCCAGACATCAACGGAAACCCTGGGATGCACAATTCAGCTGACACAGGTTATGTGGTCCCAGTTAGACAGGACATAAGCAGCTTGTGATAGAAAATGCAAAAACTGGGAAGTGACCGAATATACACGTAAAAGCAGTTGTACTTCCTACCACGCTGGATTCTGTGCCTGCTGAAATGTGTTAAACTGTGAGCTGTTCTGAAACAAGATGCAAGGAAGTAGGTAGGATCTGTTGCTATATATAAGCGCCTAATTTGGGGACATCTTTGCTGCAAAATAAATGGAGATTCAGACAGGGACTAGGAATAGGCATTTACAGAAGGAATTCAGAAAGCTTGACTCATTGCAACTAACCTTCATATACTCAGACCTACTACTTCTGGAAAGAAGTCCAGAAGAGAGACTCCTGGACCCTGCGAATGACAACCTACGTCCTGTCAGAGATAAACAACATCCTTTTCATTTACAAGTGTCCATCCCTCCAAGGTAGGACAGTTCAAAACAGGGAGGAAAAAGCACAAGCTGGCAAACACTGCACTACTTACTGTTCAAGGCGAAAAAGAGGCCATCGTCATGTTCCCCAGGGACATACCTTATTATAGATTCTGTCCCTTCTCTTTTCAGTGTCCCTGCATACAAAGTACCTAGCAAATTATTAATTACACCTTCAGAAGGGACCTTATTTAACTTTCCAAACCCAGTTAAAATCTTCTCAATTATGTTCTTCTAAAGTAGGGTTCACTAAGTGTAGGAAAGACAGGAGTATAAGGGAAAGAGTGAGGACTGGGGTAGGGAAAGTAAGCTATTTTTTACAGACTAGAAAAGATATGGAGAAGAGCTAAGCGGGGAGGGGAGGCAGCTGCTTCTGAGTGAAGAAATGAACAAAAACCAGGACAGAAACATAGGAAAGTACAGATTTTTTTTCAAATCTGAAGAGATTCAAAAGATATATTTTCTAAAAACAAGAAGGCTGAGTTAGCAATGTACAGTCTAAGAGATAGCGTTGGGGCCTGGGGGCAAGATACAGTTCACTGAAAAGGCCACTGGCACCCGGCAACACATCACACTGGTCCGCTGGTAGACTGGTACACACACTGCAGCACTGGCCACCCTGGCAACGGGGCCTTAGACTATCTGTCAGTTCTCGGCATCATTTGAGTGATGAGGTCCTAGAGGGAAACCAGAGAAACCAAGCTTCGTTTCCGTGGGATGGGTGGGAATCACCTGAATGAGGTGAACTGATATCGTAGGCCCAGATGCCATTTGCTCTCCCTCTCTCCCTGCGGCAGGGGTGGTATCAGCGGTGAAGCCCTGTCTTCTGTGTAGGATGCTGCAGGCATTCTCAAGCTTGCCCCCATGCGTCACGGTGCCTGAGGGGGGAAGACATCCCTGAACCCGCTATTTTCCTGCTTCTTATCTCTCCCTCAGGAGCTCTCCATGGGTGTCCTGCCTCACAGCCAGAACCCCAAAACAAAGGGTGATAACGAATGTGGCCTTAACTTTCACGCTTCTCCAGAAGAGTGTGGAATTCTGACTGCACAGCTCCAGCTGAGAAGGCTGGTGAAAGTTCAGCACCCCAGCATCTAAAACCGCTCAGGGAGAAACTCTGAAAGATGAGATCTTTACATTCAAGTAACTAAATACAACCGCTCCCATAAACGGACATTCCAAAAGCCCTGACTGTTTCTCCAGAGCCTTATGCTATGTGAGTCAAGAGCTCCCAAGAAGATAACTCAGTGGTCCCCAGTTGTGAAACACTCAAGAAGGGAGACACAATAAAGGCGTGGAGAAGGAAACGAAAAAGTTCCAGGAAATCACTGATATCTAAACCTGGTAATAGGAGGGGCCCAAAATGAATACTTTCTATTATTTCCACAGGTAATAAGCACCAAGGGGAGGAGGGAATGGAGAAGAAAAGAAACACTCTAAGAAATACATACAGATTCAGGAATGACATTCGGGGGTGGGGAGGACAGAGAGGTTAAGCAAAAGAACTTCTCTCTGATGACTGAAATTTCTTTTTGGATGAAGACTCTTTCTGCCAACACCTGGCAGGGGGCAGGGAGGTGGGGCAGAGAACCCACTGGATTTAGTAGGTAGACATAATACTTGGCCTGCTTTCAAAAATATAAATATTTGGCATGTTTTG
This sequence comes from Equus quagga, assembly GCF_021613505.1. Classification (NCBI taxonomy): domain Eukaryota; kingdom Metazoa; phylum Chordata; class Mammalia; order Perissodactyla; family Equidae; genus Equus; species Equus quagga. Next base: position 31,484,962 of record NC_060279.1, on the reverse strand, counting down.
TTTATTTTTCATGAAGAACAAAAATTCTCATAATTATACCTGACAAGTTAAGGGTTGGAAATGCAATAGGAGAATATCTTTCTCTTTTTACTTTGCAAATAGGGGTGGGCATTAAAGTCACTGAGCTGGTCTGCTCTACACTGAGTTGCTCCCTAGCACCTGAATTTTCCTATTTTCCCCATCTCTGATCGGATCCAGGAGAGACATCGTCAGGCGGTTCTGCTCTTTCTTGTGCCTCCTGGTGCCAGCCCGGAAGCCTGACAGCGGTCCACAGCTTTAGTCTGTTCTCCATGATCCACGTGATGCTGCCACACTCTGCTGGAAGATGGAGCTCACAGAGGCAGGACTGGGACCCTGATGGTCACGTGACCGTAACCCAAAATGAAAGGGGCAACTGGAAGAAAAGAAACCAGAGCCAGGGTACTGGGAGGGGGACAGCCTTGGGAACAACAGCCTTTCCTTGATATTTGAGAGACATTTGATTCAAAGCAACAGCAACTGCTTTACCAGCTTGACCTTGATTCTCATCCCTCTGTATGAGGACTTTTCACAAAGTCCCAACTAGGCTAGGCTGTACCAGGGATCCAGCCGGGGCTCTGGGCTCACTCCTGAGAACCACACCCAGATCCCAGAAAAAGAACAGGGGCACAAAATGAAAACGTTCAAAAAGAAACTAAGACAAAGGAAAGAGCATGAGAATCTGTGTGCTTGTGGGTGAAGCCAGGAGACAAAAGGATAACCCATAGAGAAAAGCCATCATCACAATGCCACCTTTTACACACTCTCCTGCTCCCCCCTGGGGGCGAGGGGGATGACATGATCTCAGAGATACCCAGGTGAGCAGGGTCAGCTCCAAAGTCTGAGACACAGGTAACAGAGGGAACAGAATTTTGTGTTTGCCTTTGCGAAGATTCAGACTATGTGACCTGGAAGGAACTTTAAGGGCTATTGAATCCAGTTCCCCTCAATTTGTACCTAAGGAAGAGAACTGTTCCGGGACACATAACGATCTCAGGTTCTTTTCCCTATTCCACATCATTTCTGGGTCATCCTGGTCAAAGCCCTCACCTGTCAATCGAGTCAATCTTTCTGAGTAATGGGTGTTATTAATTATGCCTACTTTACACAGATGACCTAGTACAGAGGCTTATGACTTTCAAGGAGTAGCTCCTCAGCAAAACCTGGGAAAGCCTAGGTGAAAAATGTGGAGTTAGGCACCATACCAAGAACAGAAAGGGAAGAAAAATGATATTGAACAAGAAAACCCTCTGCTACTCATTCCAAGAGACATGTTTTCCTGTCTAAAACGAGCTTTTCCAGTTTTTACAGATATTCCAGATTCCCTCACCACAATCACTTTCCAACACTGGTGGCTACCTCCCAACACCAAAAGTTTAGAGCCAAAGATGGGGAAAGGAGCAGAAATTAACCTCGTGTTTCTCGTTCTATGCTGGATCTTATCATCTTCTATAGAACTATAATTGGTACCCAAGCATGGGCTTCTTCATCTTACTTCTGCTCCTTCCCACTCCCACCAGCCTGCCCTGCCCCCTTGCCCTCTAAATCTCACAGGCCAGAAAGTCCCAGACCGGGGTCACTTCAGGACTACTTCATTAACTGCAGCCCCAGAGAGAAATTCTGCTTTGCTTCTGCGTTTCCCCCATCCCATCCCAAATCCAGGACCCGCAATTTTGCCATGTACTGCACAAAGACGATGTCTTGCCTCCAGTTGGCGTTCTCAGAGCAGATGCAGTACACCACCTGACCTCCTCCACCTGGCTCATTGGTAAACACTCAAGATGCACAAAATCACAAGTCCCCCTTGTTCCTTATCCTCTGCCCCTCACCCGACTCTGGGTAAACTGTACAAAGTAAAAGGAAATCAATACTGACATTCCAACTATGAGAATCTGCCCAGTCCTTCTATTGAACGCACTTTTAAGAAATCTCTGCTCTTCCCTGCTATCATTCTTGTTCACTTTTCACAATCATATTAATTGCCTTTTCCCACATTGGGCTCATTTTGTTCCACGTGCAACTAAGCAGTCCCATCTTTGTGCTTTCCTGTGACACACCAAAGGCTTTCTATCCATAGATGACATCAGCCTAAGGATAAGGACACAAAGGGCAGCTAGTATCAAAAGCTGACACAGACCTACAGAGCACCATCCATTTCTACTCCAAACTCTCAGTCTATCTAAAAACCCAATATTTCTTCTAGAAGTTTAGGTCTACCAATTCTTTATAAGATTCCAGAATGGTTGTACAAACCAGTGAGGTAAAACTGAACATTGGAGGAGAAGAATGAACAGGTCACAAAATAAAGCTAAACTGACATCAACCACACCACCACTTTTAACTTCACTCATAATTAAAGCCAAAACAACAATACCCCATTCATTTTTTCCAACTCAGATTAGCAGTTAAAATGTTAGATAACACCCAGCACTCTCATATGTTGTTGTGCGACTCAGGTGTCAACAATGTTTCTACGACCATAATAATGTAAACACTAAAGGTCACTCTAACCAAAACTTGATAGAATTATATTAGAAGAAAGAGAAGATGTGTGGGAAAGGGGTATCAATTAAAAGCTAATCATCTACAGTAGGAAATCAATAAAGAATGCCTAATATTGGGAGGGGGGAAATCAGGAAATGGCAGTATAAATGTGATTTTTTTAAGAGATAAATAAGAAGAGAAATAACCAAGAGTTGAAAGTGGCCGTCTCTGGGAAATGGGATGGGGTGAAGGAGGAAGGATTATTGACGCTGGGTCATAGGTCTTGCAGCAGAGGTAGCTGTCCTTATTGTAGTCATCATCTTCCTAAGGGCTAACTTTTTCTGATTTTATTGAGGTCATATTGGTTTATAACATTGTGTAATTTCAGGTGCACATTATTATATACCAATTTTTGTATAGACTGCATCGTGCTCGCCACCAATAGTCTAGTTTTTATCCATCACCATAAATATGTGCCCCCTTACCCCTTTTACTCACCCCCCCACCCTATTCTCCTCTGGTAACCACTAATCTGTTCTCTTTGTCCATGTGTTTGTTTATCTCCCACATGAGTTAAATTATACAGTGTTTGTCTTTCTCTGTCTGACTTATTTCACTTAACATCATACCCTCAAAGTCCATCCATGTTGTTGCAAATGGGACGATTCTGTCTTTTTTTATGGCTGAGTAGCATTCCATTGTATATATATACCACATCTTCTTTATCCATTTGTCCTTTGATGGGCACTTTGTTTGCTTCCACGTCTTGGCTATTGTGAACAACGCTGCAATGGACATAGGGTTGCATAGATCTTTTTGTATTGTTGATTTCATGTTCTTTGGATAAATACCGTGTAGTGGGATAGCTGGATCATATGGTATTTCTATGTTTTATTTTTGGAGGAATCTCCATGCTGTTTTCCCTAGTGGCTGCACCAGTTTGCATTCCTACCAGCAGAGTGTGACGGTGCCCTTTTCTCCACATCCTCTCCAACACTTACTATTTCTTGTCTTATTAATTACAGCCATTCTGACAGGCATGAGGTAATATCTCATTGTAGTTTTGATTTGCATTTCCCTAATAATTAGTGACATTGAACATCTTTTCATGTGTCTGCTGGCCATCTGTATATTGGCTGCTTACCATGTACCAGGCAACATTTCAATTGCCTTCTCTGTATTATTTCATGTAAGCCTTACAATCTTTGAGAGGTGGGCACTATTTTGGTACCCATTTTACAGATGAGGAAAATGAGGCACAGCAAGTAACTTTGCCCAAGATTGCTGCACCAGGAAGAGGGAGAGCTGCGGCAGTCCTGTCTTTTTATACCACACACTTTTTTAACTTTTACCAAAGTAATAATAAATAGGCTAAATTGTAATCATGTCCATGCACACAAGCAGCAGCATTTGTAAACAAAAATGGCCAGTTAAATATGAGGGTGTGAGCTATTTCTAGTCTGCAAGATATAAGGCTCAGAAGGGGACAAAGCAGGTAAGACACTGCTGTCACACCAAAATGTGATTATTTAATCTGAACAGGTGCCCCCTGCATACAGGCTGAGCCTACACGTCTGCCCAACTAGTCAGATCCTCTGTGCCCTAATGAGGAAGAGTCCAAACTGCCCTCTCTGGAGTTTTACTCACACTCACCTCATTTTCTCAGACTGGGAAAAAATATTTCTAACTTTTTTTTTTTTTTTGAGGAAGATTAGCCCTGAGCTAACATCTGCTGCCAATCCTCCTCTTTTTGCTGAGGAAGACTGGCCCTGAGCTAACATCCCTACCCATTTTCCTCTGCTTTATATGTGGGACGCCTGCCACAGTATGGCTTGCCAAGTGGTGCCATGTCCGCACCCAGGATCCAAACTGACGAACCCAGGGCTGCCAAAGCAGAACATGCGAACTTAACCACTGCGCCACTGGGCCAGCCTCTCCATCTTCAAAATGGAGTCAGCTTCCAGGATTCTTGTAGCCTGAGACTGAGACTGTATTAATATCCACACCAAAAAGGGCTCTTTGCTGTCCTCATGCTTGATCTGGGATGGAATGTTCTCCTCAGCAAAATGTCCACAAGTAACAAAATTCTACATACAGTTTCAAGAGATTGATGGCCCTTCTGAAGCCCATCCATGGACCCCAGGCTAATCTAAGAACCTTTGCCCTGCAGGAAAACCCTCTGCTCCCACTGGAGGGGAAGAGAAGGAAAGATAAGACCGAACCACCTCCCTAATGTTACTATAAAAAAATTTTTTAAAGAATCTTTTTTCTCTCATCAGCACAATTATAGGAACTAGAAAAAGACCACAGTCAGTAACCAAGATGCTCAAAACTCCAAATAAGGTATATCCTTAGAATTCTACAACATTAACTTTCTTTACAGGCACAGCACCTTCTAGTAAAAATTACCTGAAAACAGATGGCAGCCGCCATTGCAGGAGCACCCTCTCCTCAGGATATTGCTGATCAGGCAAAATTTGTCCCAAACCTCAAGGAAATGCACACTCAGCTAACGTAAAACCACCTCAGATCCTGTTAACTGTTGCACAGCTAAGATAATGTCACATCTTGAGGGACACGGTCCCCAAGAAGTTGTGGAGAAAAAAAAATATTTCCCGAGACGGGTAACATGAACGTAAAAAGGACTGTATCTGTGCCTAAGTATATGATCATAACTGAAAAGAAAAAGCTTTCTAAGGAAAACAACCAAATTGTACTGAGGAAGGCTGCTGAAGGGGGATTTTACTTTTACCTTCCACTGGTATATTTCGTGTTCCTTCCACACACCTGAGGGCCAGCCTCCTGCTGGCTGCTGCTTCCAGGTGCTGCCGGAGGTGGGCTCACCTGTCCTGTCAAGGTCACACTGACACTCAGGAGAGCAGAGTGGGTTTTTGGACTCTGGAGGGAGGCGACTTGGGCTTAAATTCCAGCCCCAGCACTTAGTGCTGATGGCACTGTGGATAGTTACTTAACTTCTCTGTCCTGAAATCTCCTTATCTGGAAATCGGGGATAATTACAGGAACTTCCCTCACGGGGCTCTTAGGACTAAAGGAGCTAATGCATATAAAACACTTAGAACAGCATGTATCCAGTGCTCAGAAAATATTAGCTATTATTAGTAAAAGCATTTTGAAAGGAAATAGATAATAAACACACATACAAATAATTTCAGATCATAGTAAGTGATATGAGGAAAATAAAATAAGGCAGTGGAATAGACAACTGATGGTGCTCCAACAGTACGCCCGTGTTCCAGAAGAGCATGTGTTACTTTTGATTAAGAAAACAAATATGGTAAAAGGTGATAAAAGTCTTTCTTTCTAATAAATTAAAAATCTCTGCCATCCCTGGGGCTGGCCCCGTGGCCGAGTGGTTAAGTCTGTGCGCTCCGCTGCAGGCGGCCCAGTGTTTCGTTGGTTCGAATCCTGGGCACGGACATGGCACTGCTCATCAGACCACGCTGAGGCAGCGTCCCACAGGCCACAACTAGAAGGACCCACAACGAAGAATATGCAACTATGTACCAGGGGGCTTTGGGGAAAAAAAGGAAAAAAAAAAAAATCTTTAAAAGAAGAGAAAAATACCTCCTTACATTCACTCAATGTTATTTTTGAGCGCCTATGATATTCTAGGTATAGTGGATAGAGATGAAAAACATTGCTCTTAAAACGGTCAGTCTACTGGGAAGACAATTAAGTAAACAGCAGCACAGGGTGCTGGAGCAAGAAAACATAGGATGGGAACCTCACTGCAGACTGTAGTGGACTGACAGAGAACACTCCCTAGGGCTTTGAAGTGACCAGACCAAAGGGGAGGGGACGCTATTTCAAGCAGAAGCAGCAACACATCCAGAGGTGTGAAGGGGAGCTCTCTGAGATCTGAGAACTGGAAGAAGTTGACAGTTAGGATGGGAAAGGACAGCCATGGCGTATGGGAATGACAGGAAGTAAAGCTAGAGAGACTGAGCTGTAAGGCTTAGGTGGGAGGCAGTGCTGACAGCAAGACTGAAGGCAAAGAGCCACTAAAGAATTTTTAGGGGAGTGACAGGCATGATCAGAGCTGCATTTTTTTAAAGATCACTCTAGCAGCAATGTGGAGAATGTTTTGAAGGAGTTCCAGATCGGTGGCTGGGAAGTCAGCCACCGAAGAGTTATCTAGGCAGGAAATGATGGATGGGGGCGGGAGGGTAACTTCAAGAGAAATTCAGAAAGTAGAACTGACAGGACCCTGGAAGCCTGGATGGATGCAGGAGGATGGGGGAGCACTGGCTGGAGAGCAGCAGAGATGACACAAGGTTTGTGTCCTGTGCATTTGTGTGGAGAGAAAATACAGGGAGCACAGCAAGTGTGTGGTTGGGAGGAGGGGAGGTTAGGTATTAGGGATCTAGTTCTGAACAAACTTAGTTCAAGAACATCAAATGGTGTGCTCGTTTCAGCAGCACATATACTAAAATTGGAATGATACAGAGAAGATTAGCATGGCCCCTGTGCAAGGATGACACGCAAATTTGTGAAGTGTTCCGTATTTTTTTTTTAAAAAAAAAGAACATCAAATGGCAATGCCCAGGAGACAGCTGAATAAGCGGGAAAGGAAGCCAGGAAAGGACCTACGGCAGGAAATAACCTGGGAGTCATCAACAAATGGAGGAAACAGAATATGGAGAGGGAGGGGCCATCGTGGTGGCACAGTGGTTAAGTGCGCACGTTCTGCTTCGGCGGCCCAGGGTTCACCAGTTTGGATCCTGGGTGCAGAAATGGCACCGCTTGTCAAGCCATGCTGTGGTAGGCGTCCCACATATAAAGCAGAAGAAGATAGGCACGGATGTTAGCTCAGGGCCAGTCTTCCTCAGCAAAAAGAGGAGGATTGGCAGCAGATGTTAGCTCAGGGCTAATCTTCCTCAAAAAAAAAAAATATGGAGAGGGAAAAAAAGGTGAACCAAGGAGGGGATTCTGACACATGAATATTCCCAGGCAGAGAAACACCCACAGAGAGGACTGAGAAAGAATAGTGAGAGGTAGAAAGAAAGCCAGCCAAGAGCAAGAAAAATCAAGAAAGTTGCCCAGAGGAAAGGGTCATTGTCAAACTTACAGAAAAGTAAGATAAGGAACCAACAACTTTGAGGGGATTTAGGGATTAGGTGATTATTGGCGATTTCAGCAGGAAAAGCTTTATCATAGCCATTAACACTCTCCAACTCCTCTTGACCTCTGACAGCACTCACTGACTGCAACACTTACTTGGCACTTATCACACCTTCAATAATCAGACAGAAGCCCTCTCTAGGCAAGAGGCTTAGAATACAAAGATAACCTGTATAAGTCAGAGGTATGATAGCTGACCACAATGCAAGAGGATGAATGCCACAGAACGGAAAAGGGAATATATTTAGTTCGGCTTGGCAGACATCTCTTAAACACCTACCACGCGGTCAGGTACTAAGTTAGGCACTGGGTTCGGACAGATGGGTCAGACCTAGACATGTAAGCTCCACGAGGTCAAGAGTTTATCTAATGCACTGCTGTATTCCCAGCATCTAAAAGAGTGCCTGGCACTTTGTAAGAAATCAATAAATATTTACTGAATGAACGAATGAATGAAGACACAGACCTTTTCCTTCAGGGACAGACAAGGGTGAAAGCTTCAGGAGACAATTTGTGAGCTAGATTAAAGGAGCAGGAGGATTTTGCTAGGCACATGGCGACTTTATTTTCATATTTATGTATCTCCTACAGAAGACTACGTTCCTACAGTCATACAAGTCTTGGTAACCCTACAGCTATAAAATGCTGCCTTGTCTCTACTAGGTCATCCAGAAATCATTGCCAGGAGGGGGTAATGATGGGAGGGGCTTTCTGGGGTGCTGGTCATAATCTATTTCTTGACTTTGGGGGAACTTACACAGGTGTGTTCACTCTATGATAATTCACTGAACCATACATTTATAATTTACACACTTTCCTAGGCATTCTATTTTTTTATTAAGATTATGATAGTTAACAACCTTGTGAAATTACAGTTGTACATTATTGTTAGTCATGTTGTAGGTGCACCACTTCACCCTTTGTGCCCTCCCCCCACCCTGCCTTTCCCCTGGTAACCACCAATCAGTTCTCTTTGTCTATATGTTAACTACCACCTATGAGTGGAGTCATACAGAGTTCGTCTTTCTCTGTCTGGCTTATTTCACTCAACATAATAGCCTCAAGGTCCATCCATGTTGTTGTGAATGGGAGGACTTTGTCCTTTTTTATGGCCGAGTAGTACTCCATTGTATATATATACCATATCTTCTTTATCCAATCATCAGTTGCTGGGCACTTAGGTTGGTTCCACGTCTTGGCTATTGTGAATAATGCTGCGATGAACATAGGGGTGCATGGGACTTTTGGAATTGCTGATTTCAGGTTCTTAGGATAGATACCCGGTAGTGGGATGGCTGGGTCATAAGGTATTTCTACTTTTAACTTTTTGAGAAATCTCCATACTGTTTTCCATAGTGGCTGCACCAGTTTGCATTCCCACCAATAGTGTATGAGGGTTCCTTTTTCTCCACAGCCTCTCCAACATTTGTCACTCTTGGTTTTGGATATTTTTACCATTCTAACAGGTGTAAGGTGATATCTTAGTGTAGTTTTGATTTGCATTTCCCTGATGATTAGTGATGATGAGCATCTTTTCATGTGTCTATTGGCCATCCGTATATCTTCTTTGGAGAAATGCCTGTTCATGTCCTCTGCCCATTTTTTGATCAGGTTGTTTGATTTTTTGTTGTTGAGCTGTGTGAGTTCTTTATATATTATGGAGATTAACCCTTTGTCAGATAAATAACTTGTAAATATTTATTCCCTATTAGTGGGCTGTCTTTTTGTTTCAATCCTGTTTTCCCTTTAGGCATTCTATTTTTAATTAAACGGGTTTAAAAAAAAAAAAATATAACGTTGGGGCTGGCCCCGTGGCCGAATGGTTAAGTTCGCGCGCTCCGCTGCAGGCAGCCCAGTGTTTCGTTGGTTCGAATCCTGGGCGCAGACATGGCACTGCTCATCAGACCACGCTGAGGCGGCATCCCACATGCCACAACTAGAAGAACCCACAACGAAGAATACATAACTATGTACCGGGGGGCTTTGGGGAGAAAAAGGAAAAAATAAAATCTTTAAAATAAAATAAAATAATGTTAATAAACTGCTTTCCTTTCCCCTAATTACCCATTATAAAACAAGTCCACTTAACTCTTTTAAAGAAAAGATCCAACTTAACAACAGAAAAGGATTGCTAAGGACTACAGCAAGCTGATAACAAGAGAAGAAGAAAACTGAAAGGTCAGTCACAGAAGAGAGTGGCCAATATCTGGCCAGTCATGGGCCTTATCAGAAAAGAAAGGTTACTGCCTGAAATAAATAACATCACATTAGTGAGACTCAAACTGTCCCAACAGGTCCTCATCGCTATCAATGCCAGCACACCTGGACACCCGTCAGGCTCACGTGCCGGGGCAGCTGTGCTGGTTAGAAGTGGACAGCAAGGTGGCTGCTCTGACAGCACACCTGCCCCAAGGCACCAACCTTGGTGCCGGCAGACGAGTCTGCTCACGCAGAAACATGGCTATGTATATACTTTTGCACACATTTTCTCATTGAATCCTAACAATAATTCTACTTACTAGACATTATCTCCTTTTCACAGAGGTAGAAGGGAGTTCAGAAGAAACAGATTAAAAGTGGTCAAGCTGGGATGTTAACACAAGCCGCCTGGCTGACTCCGAAGGCCATGATATTTCCACCCCATCGAGCCATTTGGACTTACAGCAAGAAAGCATTTTCCAACAAACCAGGGAGCTCTAACTTCAATCTTTGTTTGAAGTAGAGACATCCTGAAGCTTCCATTCTGTTCCACACCAAAAAGACCTTAAACTCCACCAACACCTGCCAAAGGAGTCTCGTGGCAGGACTTAGCTCTTCTCAGAGGACATGTCCAAAACACAAGCTTTTCCACCTCAAGCTTGACATCTCCTGATCACGTCCTCTAAAAGCCAAATGGTCAATCCAGTACACACTCCACTCCGCATCCTCCAGTCAGACAAGCAGAGGAGGGCTCCGCCTGCATCTCCTTCCAGAAGAGTATTCACCGCCTCTCCCCTTCAAATACTATGTGTCACTCCATATTCTCCTCTGTCTGCTTTCAAATGTTTACTTCCTCTACAAAGGGGGGGTGGAGAAAAATGAAGCTATTGACTAATCAAAATAGCGTGTTTTATTTCAATAGAAAAATCAACAGAAGAGGCGCCTCACCCGAAACAGCAGGAGTCTTAGCCAATCTCCTCATCAAGCTCAGTTTATAGAGAAATTCCAGAGAAAGCTCCCTCAGATAACCAATAAGCCATACAATAGAAACGTACCCTCAGGGGCCAGCCCACAGCCGAGTGGTTAAGTTCGTGCGCTCTGCTTCAGCTGACCAGGGTTTCACGGGTTTGGATCCCGGGCACAGACACGGCACTGCTCATCAGGCCATGCTGAGGTGGCGTCCCACATAGCACAACCAGAAGGACCTACAACTAGAGTATATAACTATGTACTGGGGGCTTCGGGGAGAATAAGGAAAAAAAAAAAGGAAGATTGGCAACAGATGTTAGCTCAGGCGCCAATCTTTAAAAAATAAATGCACCCTCAGAAACCCTCTACTGAGACAAAGGGCAGTCACACCACAGCTGCTTCAATAAACATCCTCTGATCCCAGCACACCTGTTGGCAGAGATGCCAACCTGTGAGCCACACAGATGGGACAGGCTACCCAGGGTCCCCTGGGTATTTTGCCCTGGGTTCTGAGTTCTATTCCTGCTCAGAACCACTTCTTATTACCAATCCTATCATAAATGTACTAGAATAGTAAAGACCATAACTGCTTCAGTTTACAGAGTGCTTGCATTTGTTAAATGCAACTTTGTTAAAAAAAGAAAACGTTTTAAACAGCAGCACCTCAGATCTTGACACTGCTGTTTTACAGCAGAAACTAAAGTTTATAATACGTATAATTATATGTCATCTGTGTTGATGAAAGGAAGTACACAAATAATCCCAGTGGGACAACACAAAATTACACATAGCTTTGGAAAGTGTCTTTGTCACACCGTGTCTCTCCAATTCAATAAGGACATACCCTATTCCCTACAAGCCACACTAAACTCAGAGGAAGCTAAAAAGTTACCATGTTTGCCTACTTTATAGCTCTGCTCAGCACTTTCCCAACTCCAATCCATGCTACAAAAAGCCTATATTCAGGCTAATGCAAGCTGTCCAAAGCAGAGACAGCTTTTCTCTAGATGGATCTACCTTCCCCTAAGATAGGAAAGATAATCATTTTGGCTTAAAAGAGCTCCTCTTCTAGCATTTCTTGAGTTAAAGGAAAGATCCAGTTCGTATCAACAAGCATTTAATTAAACAAAATAGGTGACATCCCTAGTAAGAACTTGATAGCAAGATGTTAAGCTTACTCGTCAGTCGATTTTCTATCTTTAAAAATGCACCATTAGGGGCTGGCCCTGTGGCCGAGTGGTTAAGTTCATGCGCTCCGCTGCAGGCGGCCCAATGTTTCGTTGGTTCGAATCCTGGGCGTGGACATGGCACTGCTCATCAAACCACGCTGGGGCAGCGTCCCACATGCCACAACTAGAAGGACCCACAATGAAGAATATACAACTATGTACCGAGGGGCTTTGGGGAGAAAAAGGAAAAAAATAAAAAATCTTAAAAAAAAAAAATGCACCATTATGTTTACAATAGCCAAGACGTGGAAGCAACCTAAGTGCCCATCAACAGACGAATGGATAAAGAAGATGTGGTACATATATACAATGGAATACTACTCAGCTGCAAAACAGAACAAAATCATTCCATTTGCAATAACATGGATGGACCTTGAGAGAATTATGTTAAGTGAAATAAGCCAGCAAGAGAAAGATAATCTGTGTACGACTCCACTCATATGAGGAATTTAAAACTATGGACCAAGAACAGTTTAGTGGATACCAGGGGAAAGGTGGGTGGGGGGTGGGCACAAAGGGTGAAGTGGTGCACCTACAACATGACTGACAAACCTTAATGTACAATTGAAATTTCACAAGATTGTAACCTATCAATAACTCAATAAAAAAAAACTGAAAAAAAAATGCACCATTAAACAGGCGCCTAAGCCATCTAGCATGTACAGCTATACTGAGCTCTGTGGATGACAATGTGTCAGCAGTCCTATCCAGGTGAAGGGACCGCAAGAGGAAGTGCAGTGTGCCCAGCAAAGGGACAACTACCCACATCTCCCAGCAACAGCCAAAGCAACCAGGTCTAAATGCTAATTAACATTAGAAGAGGTAACTGAGAGAAGGAATGCATTCTCCAACCACTTCTTCAACAAATATTTGAGGGCCTACTGAGTGCAATTTTACATAGGGTGACCACAAGAAGGTGAGAGAATTAATCAGACTGATCTCTGAAGGAAGTGCTGTCCTCGCAGAATGAACAGCCAATGCAAGACCCATCTGTAGGACCTTGTGGATCTTTGTAAGGACTGTGGCTTTTATTGGGAGTGAAATGGGAGGCTATTGCAGGATTGTCAGTGGAGCAGGGAACTTATTATCCAATCTTCATGTTAACAGGATCACTCTGGCTGCTAGCTGTGATGAGAATAGAGCATTTAGGGACAAAGGCAGAACGGGGAGATGTGTTAGGACACTATAGCAATGACGCAACTGAGAGATGCTGGTGGCTTGGACCAGGTGGAGGAAGTAGAGGTGAAAAGTGGTCAGTTTGTGGACATATAGGCAAGAAGATCAAGATTTCTCAATGGCTTGGATAGAAGTGAAAGAGAGTAGTCAAGAATGACTCTAAGGCTTTAGGCCTGAGCAACTAGAAGGATGAAGATGTCATCAACTGAGATAAGGAACGTTACACAGGTTGAGTACGTTTGAGGGGAAGCTCAAGAGTTAAATATTGGACATACTGAGATTCCTGATATATATCCAAGTGAAGATGCCAAGGAGTTTGAGAAAGAGGTCCTTAATATTTAGTTATTCAACAAATATTTATTGAAAACCTACCTGGGCTGTTTTTAGCCCATGCATGAGTCTCCAACAACAGTGAGGAAAAACACAGTCCCTGATCCTAAGAACTCAGTCTAGAGAAGAGAATAGGCTAAACAAGCAAGGACCACACAGGGTGGAGGGAATTTTATCACTGAGGTCTGTTAAGATGCTTTAGCAACACAGCAAAGGGACACCCAATCACTCCAGGGAGGACTGCCTAGGAGAGGCCATGACAGAATGCATACAGAAAGATGAGCAGGGGTTATCCAGGTAAGGAAAAGGAAGGTGGGTGGAGGGAAGGAAGCTAGGAAAAAGGAACAACACCTGTGAGAGTAGGACACAGGGTCCTAGGACCTATGAGAAATCCAGTTGGTATCCAGTTGAGGGGAATGTTGGCAAGTGGCAAGGGATATCAATCCTTCAAGACATCACCAAAAGATTACAAATGCCAACCACCTTATGCAGGTTTGAATTCGAGAAGTACTTGGTATGTGCAATCAGTAGTGAGAAAACAATTATAGGACACTCAAGGCCAATTACAAAACTGTGGAATGTTAAGGGCTGAAGGAACCCTCTTCTATAGATAAATACTGATACTTAGTAAGTAACTGGCAAAGATAGGCAGGAATCCAAGTTTCCTAAATCAGTGGCCATACAAACAGATGATGTGAAATACTAGTGCTGACACTAAAAAGTGAATGAAAAGAAAAGAAAGAAAGCCCTGAAAAGAAAGGGCATTAATTAGTAACAAGAACACATATGAAAGAATAAATTTCACTGTAAAGGTAAATATATTGTAAAGGTAGTGAATTAATCACTTATAAAGCTAGTATAAAGGTTAAAAGACAAAAGTAAAGATAATTATGATTATAATAATTAGTTAAGGGGTACACAAGATAAAAAAGATGTAAAATGTGACATCAAAAACAAAATATGGGGAGGAAAATAATAATGTTGAGCTTTACAATGGGATTAAACTTAACTTGTTATCAACATAAAATAGACTATTATAGATGTAAGTTGTTACATGTAAGCCTTATGGTAACCACAAAGCAAAAACCTATAGTAAATACACAAAAGATAAAGAGAAAGGAATACAAGCATACTACTAAAGAAAGTCATCCAACCACAATAGAGGAGACCAAGAGAAGAAACAAAGAGAGGGAAACTACAAAAACAGCAAGAAAACAATTAACAAAAAGACAATAAGCACATACCTGTCAATAATCACTTTACATGTAAATGGACTAAATTCTCCAATCAAAAGACACAGAGTGGTGGCCAGCCCAGTGGCGTAGTGGTTAGGTTAGTCTGCTCTGCATTGATGGCCTAGGGTTTGCCGGTTCAGATCCTGGGTGCAGACCTACATACTACTCATCAAGCCATGCACATTCCACATACAAAACAGAGGACGACTGGCAAAGATGTTAGCTCAGCAACAACCTTCCTCAAGCAAAAAGAGGAAGACTGGCAATAGATGTTTGTTCAGGGCCAATCTTCCTCAAAAAAAAAAAAAGATATAGAGTGGCTGAATGGATAAAAATTTTTAAAAAGACCCTTGCCGCCTGCCTACAAGAAGCTCACTTTAGATGTAAGGACACACACAGACTGAAAATGAAGGGATGGAAAAAGATATTCCACACAAATGGAAACCAAAGTAACTATACTTATATCAGACAAAATAGACTTTAAAACAAAGACCGTAATAAGAGATAAAGAAGGGTGTTATACAATGATAAAGGGGTCAATCCAACAAAAAGATATAAAATTTGTAAATATTTATGCATCCAACAGAGGGGCATCTAAATATATAAAACAAATATTAACAGGCCTAAAGGGAGAAATAGCAATACAATAATAGTAGGGGGCTTTAATACCCCACTTACATTAACAGGTAGATCATCCAGACAGAAAATCAATAAAGAAACAATGGCTTTAGATGACACATTAGACCAGACGGACTTAACAAATATTTACCAAACATTCCATCCAAAATCAACAAAATTCACATTCTTATGAAGTGCACATGGAACACTTTCCAAGATAGATCATATGTTAGGCCACAAAACAAGTCTCAATCAATTTAAGAGGACTGAAATCATATCAAGCATCTTTTCTGACCATGAGGGTATGAAGCTAGAAATTAATTACATGAAGAAAATTGGAAAATTCACCAATAGGTGGAGATTAAACAACATGCTACTAAACAACCAATGGGTCAAAGATGAAATCAAAGGAGAAATCAAAAAATACCTTGAGACAATTGAAAATGGAAATGTAATGTATCAAAATTTATGGGATGCAGCAAAAGCAGTTCTAGGAGGGAAGTTCATAGCAAAAATGCCTACCTCAAGAAACATGAAAAGTCTCACATAAACAACCTAACTTTACTAGAAAAAAAAGAACAAATGAAACCCAAAGGTAGTAGAGGAAAAGAAATAACAAAGGCTAGAGCAGAAATAAATGAAAGAAGAGACTAAAAAGACAATAGGAAAGACCAATGAAATTAAGAGTTGGTTCTTTGAAAAGACAAATAAAATTGACAAGCCTTTAGCTAGACTCATAAAGAAAAAAAGAGAGGACTCAAATAAATAAAATCAGAAATGAAAGAAATGTTACAGCTGACACCAGAGAAATACAAAGGATCATAAGAGACTACGATGAACAATCATACACCAACAAATTGGACAACCTAGAAGAAATGGATAAATTCCTAGAAACATACAGCAAATCTAGAAGAAACAGAAAATCTAAACAGACCGATTACTAGCAAGGAGATTGAATCAAATAATCAAAAGCCTCCCAATAAACAAAAGTACAGGGCCAAACATTTAAAGAATTAATACCAATTCTTCTCAAACTTCCAAAAAGTAAAAGAGGAAGGAACACTTCCAAACTCATTTTACAAGGCCAGCATTACCCTGATACCAAAACCAGACAAGGACACCGCAAGAGAAGAAAATCACAGGCCAATATCCCTGATGAACACAGATGCAAAAATCCTCAACAAAATATTAGCAAACTGAATTCAACAATACATTAAAAGGATCATACACCAAGATCAAGTGTGATTCCAGGGATGCAAGGATGGTTCAATATCTGCAAATGAGTCAATGTGATATACGCCACATTAACAAAATGAAGGATGAAAATCATATGATCATTTCAATACATGCAGAGAACGCATCTGACAAAATTCAACATCCACTTATGATCAAAACTCTCAACAAAGCAGGTACCGAGGGAACATACCTAAACATAATAAAGGCCATATATGACAAGCTTACATCTAACATACTCAAAGAGAAAAGGTGAAAGCTTTCCTCTAAGATCAGGAACAAGACAAGGATGCCCACTCTCACCACTTTTGGGCATAGTATTGGAAGTCCTCGCCAGAAAATTAGGCAAGAAAAAGAAATAAAAGGCATCCAAACTGGAAAGGAAGAAGTAAAACTGTCACTATTTGCAGATGACATGATATTATATATGGAAAACCCTAAAGACTCCATCAAAAAAACTGTTAGAACTAATAAATTCAGTCAAGTCGCAGGATACAAAATCAGTACACAAAAATCTATTGTGGTTCTATACACTAATAATGAATTACCAGAAAGAGAAATTAAGAAAATCTCACTTACAATTGCATCAAGAAGAACAAAATACCTAGGAATAAATTTAACCAAGGAGGTGAAAGAATTGCATGTTGAAAACTACAAGACGCTGATGAAAGAAATCGAAGAACACACAAACAAATGGAAAGATATTCCATGCTCATGGATTGGAAGAATTAACATTGTTAAAATGTCCGTACTACCCAAAGATTCAATGCAATTCCTATCAAAATTCCAATGGCATTTTTCACAGAAAGAGAATAAACACTCCTAAAATTTGTATAGATAAAAGATCCCAAATAACTAAAGTAACCTTGAAAAAGAGCAAAGCTGGAGGCATCATGCTCCCCAATTTCAAACTGTATTACAAATCTATAGTAATTAAAACAGTGTGGTACTGGTATAAAAACAGACACATAGATCACTGGAACAGAATACCCCAGAAATAAAACCACACATATATGTCAATTTACAACAAAGAAGCCAAGAATATACAACGAAGAAAGGACAGTCTCTTCAATAAATAGTAATGGGAAAATTGGACAGCCACATGGCAAAAGAATGAAACTGGACCACTATCTTACACCATACACAAAAATTAACTCAAAATAAATTATAGACTTGAACATAAGACCTGAAATTATAAAACTCCTAAAAGAAAACACAGGTGGTAAGCTCCTTGACATAGGTCTTGGTAATGATTTTTTTTAATCTGACACTAAAAGCAAAAAGTGACAAAAGCAAAAATAAACAAGTGGGGCTACATTGAACTAAAAATTTTCTGCACAGCCAAGGAGACACCACCAAAATAAAACAGTAATCTAGAGAATGGGAGAAAATATTTGCAAATCATATATCTGATAAGGGGCTGATATCCAAAACACATAAAGAACCATATAATTCAATAGCAAGAAAACAAACAATCCAATGTGAAAACAGGCAGAAGATCTGAATAGACATTTTTCCAAAGAGATATACAGATGGTCAACAGGTACATAAAAAGATGCTCTACATCATTAATCATCAGGGAAAAGCAAATCAAAATCACAATGAGATATCACCTCACACCTGTCAGTACGGCGGTCATCACAAAGGCGAGAGATAACAAGAGTTGGCAAGGATGTAAGAAAAAAGGGAATCCTTGTGCACTGTTAATGGGAATGTAAACTGTTGTAGCCACTATGGAAAACAATATGGAGGTTTCTCAAAAAGTTAAAAACAGAACTGTCACATGATCCAGCAATTCCACTTCTGGGTATTTATCCAAGGAAAATGAAAACACTAACTTAAAAAGATATACGTACCCCTACCATCACTGCAGCATTATTTACAATAGCCAAGATATGGAACCAACCTAAGTGCCCATCAACAGATAAATAGATAAAGAAACTGTGGTGTGTACACACACACAGGCACACACACATACACAATGGAATATTATTCAGCCATAAAAAAGAATGAAATTTTGCCATTTGCAGCAACAAAGATGGACCTCAAGGACATTAGGTTAAATGAAACAAGTCAGAAGGAGAAAGACATTATCTTATAATATCTTATACGTGAAATCTAAATATATATATTACAAGCTCTTAGATATAGAGAACAGATCAGTGGTTGCCTGAGGCAGGGGGTGGGGTGGTTAGAGAAACTGGTGAACTGTTTTTCATTTTTTTTAGTTTAAAAGAAAGGAAAATATATATATATTTAATCCAATACATCCAAAATATTATTTCAAGTTAAAATCCATATAAACAATGAATAAATAAAAATTTAAAATATAATTTAAAAAAGTGAATGAGAATGACTGAGTAACAAATCCTTCTACAAGTCTGGAAGCTTCTAGTTTTCTGCTTTCAATAAAATTAAAGGGGATAAGTGGCAACTGGTTGATTCATAAAAATACATTCAGTTCTGACCTATAATAGGAAAGGTAAAAACTGAGTGACCTTGATATAACAAAGTCCTTCCATTCCCATCTACTTATGTCAACAGCATTTCTCAAAGTTTCTATCTATACAAGTGAAAAAATCTTATTCTAGCAACGTAATGATCCACTAATACATGAAATACCTGGGTGGGAAAGCTCCATCTATCTCACCAAGTTGCTTTTCAATGAAATTCTACCTTTTATGTTTAATTACTTATCAAAATGTATATCTACTTGCTTTGATTAACTTATGCTAATAACTGTAGCAATGCAATCCAAAAGAAATTAACACTGAAGAGACTTATGAGAACAGGAAATAAAATCATTCCAATGTACCTACAGATTTTTGTTACAGAAGGATGAAAGACCAATCAAGAAAAAATTTTCGAGCACAAAAATAATTGAAATTAAGTTAACATTTTTTGGGGAAAGTGGAACTGAAATATGATTTCAAGGAGAAAAAAGGAAAAATGAACATTTCTGACGCAAATAAGAGCTTCTTCATGTATTTTTAAACAAATGACAATAGGGCAAATTATTACAGTATTTAGAGCCCACCAAATACATTTAAAAGAATTGAACCAATTATTTTAAAATGTTAATATTTACAATATGTCAGAAATTAACATCCTTTACAACTCTTTACTCATATGGTGAAAAAAGCTAGCGTCAAAGCTACGTGATAGGATAAAGAATTTTCCAAAATTCTCTTAGCACTTATGGATGCAAACATGTTTGAAGACCACTGTCCAAAATCACAGGTCAGCGCTCTTAGCACCCCATTCTACCACAAGCTCTCTCTACATAGCCTGAGAGAGACTACCAACCTGCACAGGACAGACTGCTCACCCTCCACTCTCTGGAGGAAGCAGTCCTAGAGATGTCTGCAACTGGAACTTCCTAGAGGACAGAAAACAGAGGGTGTTTGCTGAGATAAGCTAAAATGGCTCTTGAGCCAAGAAAAAATAAAAGGCCAAAATGTCAGACTAGATAGCATACTTATGGAATGATTAAAACAATAAAGGACAACTCTACTTTACCTACACACAAAATTCTTAAGCTTCTACCATGTATGCACCAGGCAAAATTCTTACAAAATCCTCACAATAACATGCCGCAAGTCACACAAACGGCATGTGGCAGAACCTTCTGTCACTATTATTGTGAAAATGAATGTTCTATCAAAGTGAAGTGCGGGACCCCACGGGACAGGAAGGAAAGGCACTGCTGGGCACATGTCTCATAAGGTACTCGAGATTACTAGGTAGGGTATTGGAGGTTACTATAGAAAGTGTGGGAGGTTCAAAGATACTCTGACACTTTTCCTACAGTTTCAGAGTAACCATGTACACCATGGTTCTTTTTAACCATGTTTTTTAAACCATGTTCTTTAAAGAACCATGTTCTTTTTAAAAGAAACCCATGCAACAGAAAGATCATTTCCAATAGCCACGGGGAAAAACAAACTGATATTTTTAGAAATATTACCCTCTTCCATCGTCATTCAAAATTCTCAAAGCATACCAAATTTGTTTTATAACCAATGCCCCCATATCCAACAAATTACGACTGATGAGAGGCCTGGAAGCACAATGCTTTATATGATTCTTTATATTTTTCAGGCTATTGTGTTAAATAGTCTACTGTTGGTACTTTTACAGTTGTAAATACTTTGGCTTTCTCTGCACGAACTCTCAAGGTAGATTAACTCTTGCGGGCATGTGAACTGAATGCTGATTAGGACTTTTTCTGTCAACACCTTACAACTGTTACATCTTTTATTTTGTCTTTTAGGAAATCCTATTTTTTGCCTTTATTTTCACATAAATTTGGCAGCTACTTCTTCATTTGGAAATATTGCACTTTCAAAAATAAAGTTTTGCCTTGCTGTTTTACGTAGGATTGAAAGAAAATTAATACATTTATGAAAATCAAATGATCAAATTACCTGTTAAAAAGATACTTGAAAATGTTTCCACTGTTAAGCCACTTTGTT